>NC_142931.1:98202491-98246713 GCF_046866305.1 Octopus bimaculoides | reverse complement strand
GAATTTCAAGGATTACAGAATATTTAATGACAGTGGAGTCAGATTGAAAGACTGGATACAACCAAGTCTCAGACAAAACTAACAGACTTCTAAATGGAGACTAAGTTTCACAAGATGGATTATTTAACTAGTCGGGAGACGAGTGTGTGCGCGCGCGCCTGGGCAGAATTGTAGTTTCCGTTGAAAAAAACAAACCAACGTACAGAATCGTGAATGCAAAGCCAAATAATTCTTGATTACACAGCCATCAGTGTGCCTATGTAAAATGTGTAATTTATTTCTGAAGGCTACAAATTTATAGTTGAAAAGGATTCCTCAAACATAAGTCTCTTAATGTCTTCTGGTATGAACAAAGATATTCCAGATAGTTTCATCTCATCTCTTTGTATATTTAGAATAACATTTGAAGAAGACTTGACTGCTACTTGTAACAGATCGTGCGACCACTTTCAGAACTCCTCTCATAAAAAGTTGTTTTTTTTAAGCATCCAGTTAGCTTGAATTGAACTGATCTATGATCGAATTCACTCCAGCTATGACCACTCTAATTTTTATTTCAGACACCGCGTTTCTACATCATAGTAATTTAAAGGATATTTGGTCATTTTGGTCGTTATTTCTAGAAGGTCATGCGACTGCATAGAGACCGAGAGCTTAGTGTATACAGAGAGAGACAACAAATAGCAAGAGGCTTGAACTCAAGAAAACGGGTTTGTGTCAGTGTGTGTGTGTGTGTGAGAGGTCTAACAATTACTTTTTTTTTATCAACCGTATGTGGTACGTGTATAAAATCTATTATATGCTTTAACTGCATGAAATGTTACCAGTAACATTTGGACACCGTATTTTCACTACCTTACAAGACCCCCCCCCCCCGCCAAAAAAAGCCCGATATTGTATGCTAAGCCTTGTGAATGAATTTAGTAGACGGAATCTGAAAGTCTGTCGTATATGAGCTTCACAACCGGAGTCGGTTTCTTTGCGTTCTCATAACATAGTGGTTCGATAAAAGAGGCCTATAAAGTATCAGACAAAAAAAAAAAAAAAAAAAAAAAAAAAAACTTCAATTAACCCTTCAAGGTGGTGCCTCAGCATTGCCACAGTCCAAAAACTGAAACAAGTAAAAAAAAAAAAAAAAATAAAAAAAAAAAAACTGAAGTGGTTTAGAAATTGTATTTTAAATCTAATTTAACATTCATTCCATTCTTGAAATAATTAAAATGTTGGAGTGAATTGCTTATCAAAATGTTTTGTTCCTTAATTACCACAAGCATACAGACGCAAACATGCTGAAGTGATACTATTTTTGAAGCTATGATCTCATTGTCTAGCTTTTTTGATCATGTACTTGTCCTTGCTATCTGAGAGAAAGATGTGGCGGGGATGGTGTGTGTTACTACTTTTGACACATTTCATTTATCACGTGACCAAATCTCTTTCCCCATGTCGAAGTTTGAAGGACGTTCTGTGTAAATTTTAGGAAAAAAAAACACCTGATATCAATGTTATATCTTACGGTATGGAGATCAAAAAACAAGTCAGGACAGTCTAGTTGACGAGCCTGAAATTTGGGGGAGGGAAACTAATCGATTGCATCGACTTCAGTGTTTAACCGGTACTTATTTTGTCGACCCCGAAAGAATTAAATGCAAAATTGATCTCAGCGTTTGAACTTAGAACGTATAGCCAGAAGAAATACCATTCATCGTTTTGTCCAGTCTAGTAACGATTCTGCAAACTCACCGCCTTCAAAAGTAATAATGGTTTCAAAATCTGGCAGAAGGCCAGCAATGTTAGGGAAAGGGGTAAGTCGATATCATCTACCCAATGCTTGACTGGTACTTCTTTTTATTGAAAGGCAAAGTCGACCTCTGCACTATTTGCATTTACAACGTAAAGCCAGAAGAAATGCCGCTAAGCATTTTGCCATGCGTGGTAACAATTCTGCCAGTTCGCCGCCTTGATGATGATGAAGGTTGTTTCAAAATTTAGATATTCTCCCCAAGTCCCCGCCCACATATTTACAATATACACCATCCCACAAAATAAAATAAAAAAGAACTGAGGTAATGATGACAATATTTGAAAGGAGCCAAAACTTTGCCATGTTACTTGGTAAATCTAACTAAATGCTGAAGAATTCATTGAAACACTCATATTATCCTTTATCTTGTTTCAGTCATCGAACAGATCATCGGCCCCAATATTAGTTCTCTTTATGTTTGATACTTAACCTATCGGCGTCTTTTTGCCGGGCCGTTTAGTTACGGGGAAGTAAACAAACCAATACCGGTTGACAAGCGGTGGGAGGATACGCACCGGTCTTCTTTCGGTTTCGGTCTACCAGATTCACTCACAAGGCTTTTTAGTCTGCCAAGGGCTATAGTAGAAAACACTTGCCCAAGGTTCCACGCAGCGTCATTGAATCCGAAACCATGTGGTCGAGAAGCAAACTTCTTACTACACACCCATAAAGAGAAATTAAAGAAAAACAGCTGAGTTATTTTTTTTCTTTTTAAATATTATGGTAACATTAAAGCAGCAAACTGGACGCAGGCGGTAATGTGTGAAAGCTTTCAGCTCAATAGGTATGTCACATGTAGAAAAATAAAATTCAAATGGTTAGCTGTTCTAAATACCAAACAACGAACAAAAGTTAAATTAGTAACCTATAACAATAGCTACAACAACAGCAGAAGCAACAGCTACCATATCAACAATACTAGAATATATAAAAGACATTCACTGAAAGCAAAGGACTGGCGGTGAACAATCGTTTGTGAACAAATTATGACAAAACCGAGCCACCAAAATAGTAACCAATTTCTTATGGAATGCCTCTGGCCTAAACAATATTTTCTATGTGGGAAGGGAGGTGATTTGTCAGAAATAACTGAGCGACAAAACTATCGTTTGATAGTTTGTAGTCTATAGGCTCCGAGTTCGACTTCAAACTACTCCGGATCGTTTTCATTCCATCAGGGACCGGTAAATAGATGCAAAAATAGCAGCGTGCTCAAGAAACTACTCCCGTAGCCACGTGACTCGATCTCATTGCAGCATCCTGACAATACCGTGGGAGTGGACTTTTAGATGGAATTCGTGTACACGCGCTTGTGATTTAATAATAATAATACAATCTTTTCTCGAGTGACTTGGGTAATATGTGGTCTTGCATTATCGTGCAAAATCAACACCCCACTTGCGGTTGATCGATGATATGCACTTTTCCTGCAAATTTTTGTGCAATGCTTCCAAATAATAACAATACTTCTCCGCATTAACTGTTTCGGTTTGGTGTAATACTTCACGGTAGATGATACTGTTCATATCCCCCACTCAAGTTTTCAGTGTGGAGGTTACTGTACTTCAGTTACTGGGATTACGAGATCAAGTCTAGCCATACACACTTTTTGATATGAAAAAGGGCGCAATACATGCTAAATGTAGCCCTGCTTATGCTTATAACAGAATGATTTTATAGCTAGACTATATTTTTGATTTTGTTCCATAGTTAAGATAGTTTACTTCTTGACATAACGATAAAAAGAAAAGATAACGTTTAAGGTAGAAAAGGTGACAAGTGTGTAATTAAGAATACAGTTTTCAAAAGTTGTTTTGTTGTAAGAGTCTACCCGCAAGAATCAAAAACCTAAAAAAAATTTCAAGTTAAAAAAAAAAAGATTGCATTTCATGACTCTTTTATAGACTTCTAACAAACATAGTTTTCAAAATAACCATGGAACTTCAAAGGCTACGATGTCTAGTATATCACACACACACACTCTCTCTCAAGTTATTGAATAGAGAACGGATTGGTGGTGGTGATGGAGTGTGGTAGTTAAATCGTCAGTCGCCATTTTGAAATAATGACTGACATTACAAGACACGACAACAAAATATGAGCATTGTTTTAAAATAACGTCATTATTTACTGGTTTACAACTTGGCAATTGCAGCTTGGTTGAGCTACATCGAGCGTTTTAAACTAACAGATAAGATAATATAAAGCAAGCTCAGTAAATTGGTATGGCCGTTAACGGTAGCTTTCTCTCTCTGACATTCACGCATTCGCTCCCCCACCCTATCCCATTACAGCGAAATTTTCGGCTGTTATTTTACCAACACACTTCAATGTTTTACAAGTCAATTAACTGAAATCATGGCTATTATTACGGAAGAACCAAGGAGAAACAAATGGATTTATTATAAACCTTAAAGGTCACATGTTAGAACGGCTTTGTTTTATTGTGTGAGAAATTTGAATAGAAAGGTCACATGCTTAAATTAGTTTTATATGGTAAAGAAACTACTAGGAATATGTCACTGTAAGAAACGTGAGGTCAAAGGCTACTTGGCATAGGCTGGATTTTTTTTCGCGCTATTTCTAGCAACTATGTAGAATCACGAGGCCCAAGGTTTAGCTCAGACATACATAATGAGAACACACAAGCTGGCTAAAAGCTGAAACATATTGTGCGCACGCGCGTATGTAAGAGTTTATTTGTTTGTTTGTTTGTGCGTGTATGTGTATATTTGAGATATAGCCCTCACACCATGTTCCTCGTGAAACGAATCAATTTACGTTAATTTAATAACTGTGATAGTAAGCCGCCCTGTCCCATGTTGACGAGAGATGCAGAACACAGATTTAAGATTATGGAAGTCTATAGCTGCCCTCCTAGCTCTCTCGTAAATCATGTTAAGATGAGTCCACTTACATTTGAATAGGGGTAGGGGTGGTGTGTATGGTTGTTGTCTCAGATTATATTGCGATTGGTTTCAATAAAACCGGTTAAACTGGTAAAACACAAAAACATTTTCAGTTGTATGTGGGACCCACTACAAGTGTATCAACACAACGTTCAACCGTACAAATTACAGTAATAAAAATATGCTTTAAAAAATCCCATACTATTGTAACTGTATACAGTAAGTATTTAGTAACAACTGTAACTATATTATAGACATTTAATATCAACATTAAATATTGCTACAATCATTTCAACCTGAGCAAACACAGGGTGTGTGCTCGTGATATGTCGCTCATTTTCGGTTCCTTATTTTTATCACTCTCCCAGCACCCCAATATCCAACCAATGTCATATCGTGGTAACTGTGGTGCGGATCAACTCCCAAATTATTTTATAACGGAAGACAGAAAAATATTTGTTTCCAGTTATAAACTTTGATTATATAATAGCGAGTTTAATATTTACACGTTTACTGCCACTGTTGGTGTGCAGTATTTGCCTAGCACACCAGCAATATTCTCTCACCTCACAGCTGACAGTTTGGCGAACCAACAAGAGAGACTCTTCGTTGATCAAACTACGAGGAGCAACTGTGAAATGTCCGCCAATTCACACCCCCAAAAAAGGCGGTCACAAGCACAGAGATGACATAATTCTAGATATCTATAGTGACAGTATGGCCAAAGTTGGAATGCCTTTATTATAGGTCTGGTGAATCAGGGTTGACCTAGGGTTGAAAAATATTAACTGGTTGGCGAGAGCAGGGCTAACTTGCCAGCTAAACTGCATCACTACGTCTGCTGAATCAAGGTTGATCCAGGGTTAAAAGCAAGCCTCATGACATAAATTAATAGGTCTAGGCAACATATAAGTATAGTTCAGTATCATATATACGGCAATGTATAAAATGTACATTGTCCCAAGTATATAACTGTTAACATACACCAGCCGTTCATATTTTATTGACTCCAGTAGGATGAAATATCAAAGCTTACCTTGGTGGGATTTGATCTCAGAACGTAAAGAGATATAATCAGCTGCAGCAAAACATTTCGTCCAGGTACTTTACTGATTTTGATAATCTACTACTGTCAGTAATATAATAATTCTTTCTGCTATAGGCTCAAGGTCGGAAATGTAAAGGGGAGGGGATTAAACGATTACATCGAGTCTAGTGCTGGACAGGTACTTATTTCATTGACCTCGAGAGGATGAAAGGCAAAGTCGACCTCGGCAGAATTTTGAAGTAAGAGCGTAAAAATGGACGAAATGTCGTTAATTATGCTCGGTGTGCTCACGAATCTGCCAGCTCGCCGCCTTATTACGACCTTCTACTATAGACACAAGGCCTGAAATTTCGAAAAAGGTAACTAGTCAGTTCTCAGTACTTGACTGGTACTTATTTTATCGAACCCGGCGGAATTTGATTGAACTCAAAATGTAAAGACGGACGAAATACTGCAAAGCATTTCGCCCAAAATGCTAACGATTCTACCAGCTTATCGCCTTACTACTACTACTACTACTAATAATAATAATAATAATAATGTTTCCTTTATTAACTACTAGAGGTTCACAAAAAACATTGGGGACGGTACAGGAGAATAAAGTGTGGGTTACATAAAAAATGTGTAGATAACCTCCCCCCCCCCGTAACAATATAAAATTATAACAATGAATTAATTCCCCCAGGGAAGGAGATATCCTAGAGCTTCTAATGGAGACTCCACAAAACCACGATTGCCCTGACCAGTAGGGCAAGAACCCTCTCCATATCGTCCTCCGTCAACCTATAGGACAGAGTTCACTTGGACCAGTCTTGCAACATTTACTCACTTTTTAACAATATTGCTAGGAGGCATGATATGAGATTCATAATGATTCTTCTCGACTTCTAAAATTGTTTCGTCACACATGCTCATGAAGATATGATATAAATAAATCATCACTACTCCCACATTAGGGCCTAAGTTTCTTCATGGAGAACATCCATCGCCCTTCTATAGTCTGAGTATGGAATCAACAAAATTGGATTAATGATCGACAATTTCATAAGGATAGAAGTTGCCAAGACCCACATAGGAAACCCACCCAACGGATACCAAACGCGTTTTATGGAATTTTGGTATATCGCCACTAACGCAATTTACTTTCATTTTTAAAGACAATTTATTTCCACCGTTTTACGACGGTAAATTGCATGTTAACATATGTATATATGTATGCGTATTTACACACACAGTATATATATACGTTGGTGTGGGGAGAGGGAGGGAAATCCTCTTTTTCACTGATTACGGGTTATCATTTACAGCTGGAATTTTACAACGGCTACTAAAAAACGCTGTAACGCTTTCTTTTCTTTCGAAAATGTGAAGCGCAAAGCTGTAACTATTGTCATGCGTAGCCCCACTTCTAACGTAGTTTTAAACATACACACACATGCTAACAACAAACTCACTTTGTTGTTGGCCGTTTGATAATCTCCAGTTTTCACCGTTTGTTTCATTAGTGAAAGAATCAAATAGATATTTATATAGAGAGATACAATGATACTTGACAATTTAAATACAATCTTTAACAGTTTTACAAAATAAGCAATATTACCATTACTGACAAACCTATCAAACTGACACTGCATGTAAATATGCGTAAATATATGTATGTGCATTCCTGTGTGTTCATGGGGAAGGCTATGTGTGTCAACATGTAAGTATGAATAAGTATTTGTGAATTGATATATCAAGCCTATTAGTGCTAATAATTGACACGCACGAATGTATAGAATAGAAAAAAAAAGAAAACAATAAAATTAAAAAAAAAAAAACTTGCCCGAAAAGAAAACTTAACTGCAACGAACATACAAACAAAATGAATTGTAATGAAGTCGGAAGTGTAAGGTACAACACAAACCCCAAACCTCATACAGACACAAATCATCATATTATGAGGTCGGCTGAAAGGTTCATAGGTGGCCCAAAATACTCTCACTGAATTGGACCAAATGAGGTTTATTTTTCGACAGTCTCCCTTGCAGTCCACACACTTCTTCCATCGATATTACAGTGTTTGGATCCCATTGGTGGCGAAGCTTTCATCCTGTCGTTCAAAAAAGTCATTAACAGGTATGACGTCATAGTTACTGCGATACTGGTTCCAGCAAAGTATTTTTCTTGTTGGGGAACAGATGATAGTCAGATGGAGCCAAATCAGGAGATACGGGAGGTTGTTCAACACAGTCACGCACAGCAGCCATTGAAACCAAGGACTTGTGTGCTGGAACATAGTCCTGATGAAACAAGTCCCTTTCGAAAGTTTTCCTGGGTGTTTGATAATCTCTGGTAACTGGTTCAGTAAGCTGGCATAGTTCTCTGCATTGAAGGTGTGACCTTTTTCAAGATAGTCAAGAAACACAATGCCTTTTGGCATCCCCCAAAATGAGGCCATCACCTTCACTGCAGTTGAAACGATCTTGGTCTTCTTTGGAGGAGGGGTGATTCCACTATATCAATTGTCTCTTTGTCTCTGGCTGAAAGTGATGAACCCAACACTCATCCTGGATTACGAAACGTTCGAGGAAACCAGCTGGATTTGCCTCAAACAATGTCAGATTTTCCTGTGTTGCGATCAGCCTGATGCACTTTTGATCAAGTGTCAGAAAACGTGGCACTCACCGAAAAGAAACTTTTGTCATGCCAAGTTCATTGTGCAGAATATTCTTAACTTTCATACGAGATATAACAACAACATTAGCTACTTGATTTATAGTTAATCGCCTGTCATCCATCACCATAAATTAAACTCGATCAATGTTTTCCTCGTGGTGGCAGTTGCAAGACACTGCTTTCACCTCCTAATTTCAGCTGCCCACTTTTTGTACTGTTGATAAAAATCTGAAGCGTCTTTCCCCAAAGATAGCAACCATATCAGCATGAATGTCCTTAGGAGCTGAACCCTTTTCTGTAGGTACTTCTTGATAACACCATGATGCCAAAATTTGTCGATTTGGATCTATTTTAAAACGGGGTGCCAGTATTTTCTTAACGAAACACTAACGAAACACTTTGAAACTTGGGACACTGGTAGAATGTGTCATATAAAACATCTTTTACTCTTAGTCTTCTTAACAAAAAAAAAAAAAGGAATTCGCAAGTTATTCCATGTTAAAGTTGTCGTATTTCTGTAATTTCAACCAATCACTGACGTCTATTCAGCTCAATACTGCTGGGCGGTCATAAAAATGTTATTCCCTGTGACATATTTCGGATTCTAGAGTTAGGGTTAGTTTTAGGGTTAGGGTTACGGTTACGGTTAACAGTCTAGTTAGGGTTCGGGTTAGGGGATAAATACGATATACACCGTTACAGCGCTAACTGTTTTCAACTGAATAGACGTCAGTGATTAGTAGAAATTATCGAAATAAGACAATTTTTTACATGAAATAAATTCGAATACAAAAATATTTTTCTGTTCTATAACACAAAATAGATAAGTATACGAAGTTTGAAAATCTTTCCGTACCAAAAACACTACATAAAACATAAATGAAAACTGGCGCCCCCGTTTTAAAATAGATCCGTCGATTTAAAAGGGAAGTCACTACTAGTTACTTCTGGAGTCTTGTCTGAACAGTCAGATGTCATTTCACCTGAAAAGAAACGATGCAATAAGAGTTGATTGAAATTAATGCAAGCAAGATTTCACATCTCTAGCATCACTCCTTCATAGCCTGCGAACTGGGCAACCCACCCTCACATACATACATACATATATATCAATATACAAAGGCGTACATAGAACCACCACTAACATAAGAAAAAATTATTTACCGCACTTTAAAAGTAAAACATTGAAAATACGAATAAAAAACATGAACAAAATTCACCATTAGACACTGAGATATGAACACAACAAAATGTTTGGTCACAGAGTTGCATGAGAGGCATATATAGCATCATGGCTAAGGTCTTACACACAGTGATGAAACAACTTTGACGAAAACTAATTAATCAATTATTTAATTACATTTATTTATTAACTAATTATCTAATTAACCGAAAAATAAACACAGGAATGAAATAAATAGAACCAATTCAAGTATTTTAATTGGCGCCACTCTCCCTAAGTACACACACACACACACACACATACATGTGCACACAAGCAGTAATATAAATCATAAATGTCACAACTTTCTACCTCCTCTATTGCAAAGCTGTGTGTGTGTGTGTGTATAACAAGAGGACCGAGCGTATATGACAGAAGTAATGTATGAGAGATGAAGGGGAAAGTGTGTGCAAGGAAGATTGAGTGATGAGTGCTGGGCAGGGAAGGCAAAGAGTTCCTGTAGGAAGTTATGAAAATAAATAAAGGGACCAAGTGTGGACAGATTTGTTATTTCAATGACATATGTTAGTTTAGGTAACCTAGTCCACCTATCATCCAATTATCTACCCACCGCCTCCTCTATACTTAAATTGGTGCACCTGCTGGACGTATACACACATACACAGATTCTACACATCTCAGCACATCTATCATGGACTGTGTGTACCACTATGACGGTTCTTATTAAGCAGACCTAAAAGCATTAAAGGCATTCCTGCCGTGACCAACCCCTCTTTTTATTTGTTTTCTGTAGGCACGGTGAGATCTAGGCTATTTTATCTAACGCGATCTTCCTTTCTTATGGTTGCAGAAGGAATTTGGCTTCTTCTTGCAGATAGAACGACCATGTAGAAACATACGTTAGCTGGTATGTATATAAGTGTATGTGTGTGTGTGTGGGGGGGGGCGCTGAAGCTGCGTGAGCGCACGCATGTGTATGTATGGGTATATACATACGTATACATACATATATTTAAACAAGCCACTTTGAGTAGTGGAATATTTTATCTCTCCTGTTACTACACTCATGTGTAGCCCCACCTCTCACACACACAAAAACACACACACACACACATACGTTTACTGCATATATATTTAAAGGACACCTGGTTATATATTTAAACAACCCACACACTGCATATACAAGAGAGAGACCGATAAAATAAGTACCAGGCTTAAAATACAATTAAGTAATGGGGTCGATTCGTTCGGCGAAAATTCTTCAAGGCAGTGCCCCAACATGGCCACAGTTTAATGACTGAAACAAGTAAAAGATAAAAATAAATACATCAATCACCTTACGTTTGCACATAAAAATAAATATTATCAAAATATGATTATCACCACCGTGTGGTGAGAATGCAGTAATTTGAGATCAAAGAGAAACTATAACGATAATTTTACCTATAAGGTATCGAAGTATTTGACCAGATTTCAAATTCCGACGGACTTTCAGTTAAGGTTACAGTTGTTGGTGTCTGTTTAGTATCCGAAGTCAGTCTTCATTGAATAATACGATCAAAGTGTTCTTAATATGGTCACCCGATCTTTTAAAAGAGCTTCTAGGACTAATTTGTCTAATCTGTTTTTGTTATAGCTTTAGCATGTATTTTGAGAGGGATTATTATTGCAAAACTTCAACACTGGTATTTAAGAGTGAATGACAGAGCCTTAAACTTGAAATTTGTGTATCACTCTGTACTAGTTCCTGCAGAATAGTGCTTTAAGACAACTGAGAATTGGTATTGCAGGTAATAAGGAATAATAGTGAGAAGAAATGGGGAGGTGTTGGAGGCGAAAAATCGATCCTATGTTCAAAATTCCGTCATTACTGATCTTTAGGAATTCGAAGTTCAAAGTTCTGTCATTATTGATCTTCGATTCTCTCATGCTGTCTTTCAGCACTAAGATTCAATGTGTGTATCCATTGATTTATATAATCTATCGGAACCCTTTCTTCATTCAACACACACATACAACCTCACCTCAAGCACGATGTTTTCTCCAGATCACCGAATCATACTCCAGCTACTTCCTATCTCACGAACGCCATCCCACAACTTTCTCTCACAATCCTCTTCACTCACACCCTTGTTTTGCTACATATTACACAACTGTCTCCTCCCCTTCAACGTTCCGCAGATATATTCCATCTACACTACTAGACACATCAAGCACACCCTCTTAATATAACCAACAAATATTGTACACAGATACCCAAACTATTTCACCCACCAAAAACACCCCTAGTCAACCCTCATTATTTACTTGCTTTACTTCCCACTCTTCCTTCCTCGTTTCTTTCATATTTGTCCCTAACATAGCTACTACCCACCACAGATATTTCCTTCCCCAGTCCCGTCTATTCTTCATACATCCACATCAAGCACCCGGTGCCAAATCTGTTTCTCAACATACACACATACAGCTAACTTGAGACATATAGATACATAAAAATACACGTACACAAACACGAATATAGACAATCGTATATACATAGTAAACAAACACATGTACACAAATGTATTTATACATACACCATTGACACACTAGTCAAGCCCGCCTACATCTATATATATGTTAATACACACACCCCGTTAACACATACCAGCCAGGTTTGTTTACACACACACACACACAATACAGGTCTGTTTAGACAGATAACTGCAGCTGTTTTTATTTGAAAAAAGAAATGTTGATGTATTACCAACAGATTTTGGTAAGTTTCAATACAGAACTTCCTTAGGGGTTCGCTAAAACACACACACACACACACACACAAGTATGCTTTACATACAGACACATAGAAGAAGAAACAGACATACAAACATATACATGCACAGACACAAACATGAACAGTTTGCAATCTTCATCACACCATATATTTACACTTTACTCCGACATAGACAGGCACACTTCAGTATTTATATAGATGAACAGATAGGCGCAGATATAAGCATGCAGATAGATAATTGTGTGTGTGTGTATTTGTAGGCATATACATATCCCAGCGCGCGCGCACACACACACACAGCATTAGCTACTACAAGCACTATAGCCCCGCTTTGCTCGGGATTAAGTTAGGATTACCTGAGTAATATCATCAATTGAGGCAAATTTGGCACCCGGACGTAAGTTTTGTAAGAGGAATAGCGAGGCCTATCTTCTCCCGCAGAGATGTGAGAGTCAGATCTCTCCTTTCGAAAACATGAACAGTTTCGTAACATTGTTTACAAAATAATAGCTGATCGTTTGCGAAGAAGCGTGTCTACAGTCAGCACTTAGGATTTTTGCTCTGGTAACTTCTGCTCTCTCCTATGTTCACGCACGACCAGCTATATGTCGCTATGAGTAGAGCAACGGATTCAGCAAATTTGGAAATTAGTTGTGGAGAAACGGAGAATATCGTTTATATTGTGTGTCACTCACTAAAAAGACGAAATTCAAAAAATCTGTTATCTCTCTCTCTCTCTTTACACCGTCGCTAGAAGGGGACTTGACTCGTGTTTGCAAATGCTGGTGTATTTCTCCGACTTGAAAATTGTTATAAGTTATGGTTTGAAATTATTTTTAATGCAAAAATTCACATCTTAGGAAGGAAAAAAAAAAAAGAAAAAAAAAAAGGCCAATTCTGGGCATTTTCGACCATCAGAAATCCATTGGTGCGACTCCCAGATTGCTATCTTGTAAGATGTGGATTTCTATAGATGCAACACACACACACAAACTCAGCTTGACAATATGTACTGATGATGATATGCTTCGGCCATGCTTAACTCAAAAGCCGACGACACCACCACCACCACTACTGAGTAGTGCTCATTGAGTCATATTTAGGATGTCATGGGTTCATTTAAGGAGTTGTTGACAAAAACGTATCCAAAACGTTTGTCTTATATTTCTTCGAGGAATTTGTCTATGCTCTGTTTGATAGTAATAGGAATTTTTTTTTCACTAAGTTTTAGGTGTTTTTTTTTGTTTTAATACCTTGATGTTAACATCATTTGGCCAACATGGTTTGCGTATTTTGTACGTGGCCCGAGCTCTGAATAGTTGACCTGTGATGAAAGATGATCCAGCCGTGACCAGCTCGTCTTTTTATTTAGACATAATCTATCAAAAACATTATTCGAGTGACAATAATGACTGTATGACAACGATGTTGATATCGATCATAATAGGCGTAATGATTCCTCACCACCACCGATCTCACCACATTACCTGCCCCGCCATCTCTTATGAGATTATACAATCATTTGCTTCCACCACCACAACTATCCCCAATAGTTCCTCCTCCAATCACTACCACCTAGAATATAATTAACATGCACATTAATTACTACATTATTATTATTTTTTTTTGTATAGTAGCTGGATATTAATGAGGTCTGAACTTCGTCCAATTTTTGATCATTGTACTTGAAAATAACAATGTTTGTGTTTGAACACCTTGGTTTGTTTTTTGTGTATATCTCAATAACATCAACGTTTGATGAAGGTGAAGTGTGAAGATAGATACATGGACAGGCAACTCTACATTTATGCATGCACTTTAACATTCACACACATACATACCCTTCCATATGTACGCACAAGCACACATCTTCACACACACAAATACATAACCCGGTACATATAAAAGCATTTTTTTTTTAATGGGAGGGGGATAAAATGGATACACACACACACACACACACACACAAAGCACTCTCACTCTCCACTCGAACACTTAGTCACGTCAATAAGCTATTATCTTAAAACAATAGACATATTAAATAACGAACGTGAACACGAATAAAGAGAAAGAAATTAAACGATTCAGCTTTGCCCATCCCCACTGCATTATATTACACACACAATTTCTATTACACTACTCCCCACCCCTATGCCCTGGCAGACACATACATACATAGAAACATGCATGTTGGTTGTTAGAACAAACGATTAACCTTGGCAACTACGTTTTTAAACGACACTTCCAGTACTGCAGGTAAAACGAATGACTCAACACCAATTTAGCCACCAACTGGTTTCCAGTCACTGAAAATCTGAACGCCTTACAGTAACATATGGTAAGCATCGTTGATAAAACCACTGCACGTTTCACTGGTTTGTGGATTGCAGGCTTTGTCTAACTGAAAAATTCCAGATATTAAATCAGCTACAGATATCATCTAATTGCCGTTATTGGAGGAGGTTCCTCCTGTACAATTTCCAGCCGCTTGAAAGTTCAATACCTATTGCCACAAATCCATACCCAGTGCAGCTAAAGGGCATCACAGAATAGTTGTTCCTTGGGGACCATAGATCTAGATTAGATTTTCTTTCTTTGATCGTAGAAGTTCAATTTTTTGATTTGCAGTATTTTCGATCAAGTGACACACTCGCCGTGAACCTATGCAAATCGCCGATCCAGTCCTTTGTGATCACAACTTCAAATATATATTTTTTATGAAACCAGATATTGAGTGCTATGTTCTTTAATTTCTTTCGTAAACATAAACGTCTCTCTTTACACACAATTGAAAAAGAAAATAATGCCGATGATAAAGACGGCGAAATATTAACTATGTTTTGTTATAATACCTTATTTTCAATAATTTCAGTTGTATTATATAACTATCCCCACCTTCACCACCAATGATGGTGATGGTGATGATAAAATTCTTTTTTGTTTTTTATTTTCCGCAAAATTTTCTTCAAATGAATTTGGTCAAGATTAGAGAAAGTAGATAGACGTGCGTGTGTGTGTGTGTGTGTGTGAAAGAGAGAAAAACAGCGAGAAAGAGAGAGATGACACTAATCAAACGAAGTGAGAGGTATATAGAGGGTGACAGCGCTAAGCTGTGACATGTATAAATACAAACTTGTTAACAGTTCAAAAACGCGGGTTAATTTTTGTCTGTAAGTTTATAAATCAAAGTAGCCAATGACAAGCAAGGAACAACAAAGCAAGAAAATCAAGAGATTAGCGGTGGTTTTAGTTAGGTAGATTAGTTTAAGGAATGGCGGTTTATGTCAGATTAAAATAAGTTTTTACAAGATGAAGATAGCAGGAATGATAACAAATATTTAGAAAACAAATTTAGAGTGAAATGGTAAAAACGTGGAAATCTTTATAGCACTTTTGGGGAAAAATTGGGAAGTAAAAACGTGAAGACACACATACACACATTATGAATGTATTAGTAGCCCCAGTCTGCAAATAAGATTAAAGTACAGAAAGACTATTTTATATCTAACTTGGAGAAATTCTTTCAAATATTTATCTTTATAAATTCACCATTCGCCCCTGCATTGAGTACTGTTGTCACATATGGGCAGGTGCTCCTACAGATTGTTTAACTCTGTTGGATCACATTCAACGTCGTACTTTGTATTGCTATTGGTCCTGATCTATCTTCTAATTAGGATTCACTCTCTCATCGTCGTCGCGTGGCTGCCTTGTCTCTTTTCTATAAGTATTTTCATCGACATTGTTTAGCTGAGCTCTCTTCTCTGGTTCCTCCTTTAAGAGATTATCAGCAATCAACTAGACTTGCATTCAGTCCTCGTCAGTATACTGTGCAGCCTCCTAAGTATCGTAAAATACTTTACAGTACCAGTTTCTTCCCTCTTACATATGAATTTTGGAATTCCCTTCCAGTCTTCCTCTTCAATATGACCTCCAGTCTTTTAAGTCTAATGTACATCATCACCTATTGTCTTCTGTCTAGAGTCCATTTTATTCTAGTAACTCTTACGTTATCAGTGGTCTAATGATCTTGTAACAAGCGAATGATATATATATATATATAGGCACAGGCGTGGCTGTGTGGTAAGAAGCTTGCTTTCCAACCACATGGTTCCGGGTTAAGTCTCACTGCGTGACACTTTGGGCAAGTGTCTTCTACAATAGCTTCGGGCCGACCAAAGCCTTGTGAGTGGATTTGGTAGACGGAAACTGAAAGAAGCCCATCGTATATATGTGTGTCTTTGTTTGTCCCCTCCCATCACCGCTTGACAACCGGTATTGGTGTTTACGTCCTCGTAACTTAGCGGTTCTGCAAAGGAGACCGATAGAATAAGTACTAGGCTCACGAAGAATAAGTTCTGGGGTCTATATTTGTTCGACTAAAGGTAGTGCCCCAGCATGGCCGCTGTCAAATGACTGAAACAAATAAAAGTAAAAGTAATGAGTTATTTGATCAGACAACTGCATGTTCATCGTTGAAATCAGCGGATGAGCTGTGGTGGTATAGAGAGGGAGATTGGTGAGTGGAGGAGATATAAACGAGTGGTTGGGAGTTGAGTTAAGAAGACGAAAAGAAAAGAAAGCATATAAGAAGTTAGATAGTAATATGCCATGGTGGTGGTGATGGCAATGATGGTGATACTGGTGGTCATGGTTAAGTATAATAACGGTGGTGATGATGATGATGATGATGATGATGAAAGTGATGATAAGGCTGGTAATAATGATTAGTGATGAGAAGAAGAATAGTTTAGTGATGCAGAAAAAAGGGAATTTTCTTTGTTTATTAATTTTCCCGATGACTTGTCACAGTTGTTATGATTGCGGCAGTTGTTACAGTTGGTATTATCATCATTGTTGTTGTTCCCTGCCCTAATTATATTACACTGATAACAGCAACAATAAAACTTATTTACTGACATTTAATCACGCTATTTCACTGATTATTAATTGCTAATTAAGCAATCTATTCACTCCCGTTTATTCACGCAGTTGACAATCTGCCAACCGCCATTGTGTATATAGTTTTGTTGGGGTGTTTTCTTTTTGCTTTTTTTTTAGCTGTGTGTATAGAGCAGCGTTGAGTGTGGGGTGTTGATACACAACTGTGCATAGCTTTGCGTAGCTGTGTTGTATAGCATTGTATAGCTGCGTGTGTGGAAATACAGACAGTTGATTGAGGTTGTGCATAACTGTTTGAATGTATATGGCTGTGGTTAGCCGTGTAGCTGTATGTCGATGTATATAGCTACGTGTGGCTGAATATGAAAGTATCATTGTATATTTAGCTGTGTGTATACAGATATTTCTAGTCCACTCTGCCGACAAAAATGAGTGGTACCTGTAGTTCAAAGGACCAGCCTTATCATATTCTGTCACGATGAATCTCCATGAGAACTAAGTTAAAAGTATGCGTGTCTGTGGAGTGCTCAGCCACTTGCACGTTAACTTCACGAGCAGGCTGTTCCGTTGATCGGATTAAATGCAACACTCGTCGTCATAACCGACAGTTCTAGTTTATAAAGGTATATGCATAGCTGCAAGTGGATATAAATGTGTAAGTATGAGTGTATAACTACGTGTATATAGTTGTGATCAAGTGCATACAGCTATAACTGCATTTACGTGTTAAGAGACATGTATCTATATTTCTTGTTTGTCTAAACATGTGAATGTATAGGTGCACTAAGTGTTGTGTAATCGATGTTTGTCTCTCTACATATATATGTGCATACACATTCCATTCACACCTTCGGTTGTTATTCTTAAAATTGTTTTAAAATAATAACCGTAAGCATTACGTTATCATCATTATCGTTTTAACGTCTACTTTTCGGTGCTTGCATGGGTTAGACGAAGCTACATTAGAGCAGGGTTTCTATACCAATCCTCGCTTGTTTCCAACCAAGGTAATAATCCGCCAGTGTAACGGACAACAGCTGAAATATGGTTATGTTCAAACACACAAACACGTACAGTCAACCGGCTTCAGTTTCCGTTTACCTACTTCATCGACAAGATATTGGTATACTCGCGGCCGACGTCTAGACAGTGGAAACGAATCCCCTAACCAGGTGGTCCCGAAGTAACACAGCCTGCGCCTAATACACACACACACAACTTTTATAAAGCAAAGGTTGACAGTGACTTCGAAGTTTTGGTTTGCTCGCCTTCATCAGATAGTCTAATGAAAGGCGAGCAAACCGAAACTTCGAAACCACTGCCAACGTATTTTTGTAAAAATCAATTAGATAGACTCCAGTATTTGACCGGTACTGTATTTCATCGGCCACCCGAAGGGTGAAAGGTGAAGTTAATCTCGGCAGGGCTTTAATTTAGAAAATAAAGAGTCGAAACTACGTGTTAGAAATAATTTGTTCTGCCCTTCAGCAATTAATTTTGCGTTTTAGTTCTAAATATAACAGCACAATCCACACACAATATATTGTATAGAACCTCTTAGTAATATAACACAACACACACTACATACAACAGATGAAGCACTAAAATGACACCAGAATCAACAAGACAAATTGTCAAAACAAAATCAAAATGATGTAGTATACAAGCACATTCCTATAACCCCAAAAGACACACTCTTCAAGAACACGGAACATTTCTAACGTAGCCATAATACAAGACAAGAATCGATTATATCAATACTATTATTTCTCTGGATGAAAGATGAATTCGATTTCGGCAGAATTTAACGCAGAACGTAAAGAGATGTAGCGAAAAACCATAAAGTATCATCTCTTCTGACTTTATACCATACAGCATAACTATAGTGTCATCTGCCAGTACGGTATGTAGAGACTTATCAACGAACAAAGTTTCAATCTGAGTAGGTCTCATTAGCTATTATAGTCAAATTCAAACGTCAGATTTTATAAAATCAAAACAGAACATGCAATATTTGTTGTTTAGCCCTAGATCAACTAGGTCGAATGCATTTGACCTATGATCAAAAGCATTCCAGTTAAGATTCGCCAGTCGATCCGACATCTTCAACATGGCAAAAAAGTAGCCTTCTTCTTCAGAACCAGAAAATATTTAATCCTCCAACACAGAGAAACCCAATATAAAACTCTGCTAAAACCTAGGAGTTAGTACTGCTCTAGGCTGATATTACTGCCACACATACAGATATTTATGATTCACATCCAAAGAAATACCACGTGACTGTTTGACAAAGACGCTCGCCAACATTCCAATCTCTGATGTACTGTTACCTCAACCTGCCCTTTCTTACGCTACTATAGTGGTCCCTGCCCCCGTTCTTCAGAGTTGACTAATCTCGTTCCACCACCACCTAGGCAAAGCCAATTTTTCTATTCTCGTTATGCATATGATGTCAACTTCTCCAGATTCCACATTAACTTCGCTCAGTCTTTATTCCTCCAGAACGCTATCGCTTCGGAACGTTAACAGCTTCACTCCCAGTTCGACATATTAAACGGAATGCTGACAAATGCTGGCATCAACTTCATCAATCTCATGAATCAAATATTAACCACAAAGTTGACATTAACCAAATCAATCTCACCAAGCTGACACTAACCACATGAATCTCACCAGGCTGACACTAACCACATGAATCTCACCAGGCTGACACTAACCACATGAATCTCACCAGGTTGACACTTTAATTACAGTTAAATCAGTGTTAACATATTTCATGTAGCCAACATTAAATAACAAATTTCCCTCAATGAATCGGAGTTTGATATCACGACACACTGATCGATACTTCGGTAGGTAGTTTCCTCTATCTAATCTGAGAATTATTTTCACATCAAAATGAATACAAATACTAATTATTCAACAGGATTAACGAGTGTATTTGCTGAAATTGTGGTGTTAGGAAATCACAAGTAATTGTAGTTTTATATATAAATAAGTCAAGCAAGTTTTTACAAATACACACAGAGATAACAATATAAGCGACTGCTGATTTCAGAAAAAAAAAGAAAAGAAAAAAGAAAAGAGAAAAGCAAAAAAGAAAAGAAAAGAAAAAAAAAGAAAAGAGAAAAGAAAAAAAAAGAGAAAAGAAAAAAAAACGAAGAGAAAAGAAAAAAAGAAAAAAATTAAGCACACAGACCAAGTCAAATACAAAGCACAAACATGAACGCAAACTTTCCTCTCATGCTGCTGTGCGAAGATCATACGATTTCGACACGGTTAATAACAGTATCGCTAGCTTCAGTGTGCTAGAACATTTTCAGAAAAAAAAAAAAAATGGCGTATGGAAATGGCAAAGTAAAGACAGGACGACCAGAAAGAAATGGGATAGCAAGATGGACATTGTGTTTACAGTATTACAAGACAAAATGAAAATGAGTATACGAAAATATACAAATAATGTACAACAAATGTTAGCCTGTCGACTTAAGAAATGGGATAAGAAAAATAATTAGTCTCTTTCGGCTGAGACAAACAAAAGGTGGGACAAAATAACAATCGGTATTAAACAGGCATAACTTTTACGTGTGTATATTTATACGCATTGTTACAAATATTTATACAATATTATAAATATATATACATCTAAGGCGCTTCAGTTAAGTTTCAATACGGTAAACAACTGACGTTATGAACCGACGTGGGAGATATGTACGCGGCCAATCGACCTGCCAGGAATAGCAGTCAAATGACCCTCAAATTGTCTTAGTCAGCCACGGCTGGAAAGCCTTTGATCATAGGTCTACTCAGAGCTAATCTGAAACTATACAACCAGTGGATTGTGTAATGTTCCATGAAGAAGATACTTCTGGGCATTGTTATTAAACTATACACACACACACATGCATATATATGCGGACTTTCTTCATTGATGTGATAAATATGTGAAAGATTGACTCTCCGAGGAGGTCAAATAAGATTGAAATGTGTTGTCACAGCGTCTAAGGATTCCGACTACCGCTCCCCTCATCACCATATTATCTGATTCCAATTATAATTAATGGGGATCGGTACGTCAACTAATTTCGAAAGATATTTGTATTTTCCGTCATCTTGCGTTGTCTTCCATTGCCTTTGGTTGATTTGATAATTAATGTTCAACAAAATTTTCCTCACCTCTATACAACTAATGTTATTTACGGCCGCTGTAAGTGTATTAGCTGTGAGTGTGTGTGTGTGTGTGTGTGTGTACACACGAAAGTAGTCTCAATAAATTTAACATGCTGGATACACCAAGATAACGATGTATGACCAGTACTCAACCGAGGGAATCATCATCGTTAAGTAATTAATTACATCATTCCACTTAATCATATTTATTTAATCTATACATCAAATCCAAACAACCTAAATACCTAACTATATCTCTATACACTAAAGATATGTTTGTATATACGTGTGTGAGTAATACATATTAAAGAGGTATACAGGTAGATAACACTTGTGTGACTGCGTGTGTTTGAAACATAGCTTCTAAAATGATTAAACAATCTCCACGAGTTTTCATGTAAGAGTTTACATAACCATGCATGTGTTCGTGTGATGTATATGTGCGTGCATTACTTCTTATGTTAGACGGGAGGAGGCTTTTCAATTTGTGTATGTTACTCTCCACCTGATTACTACACTTAACTTGCGTACCCTTCGTACTAATAGTAGTGTGTAGTAGTAGTAGTAGTAGTAGTAGTAGTAGTAGTAGTAGGGAAAGTATTAAGTGTCAATCCTCAATTACATCAATTAACCCCAACGCTCCACAGCATTACAAACGAGTGTTCCACTTATGAACCATTATGCAGTCAAGTGAAACTACTTAATGTTGTAGTAGTAGGTGCAGCAGCTCTTAACTTGACCCACTACTACTGTTACTAACATTTATAGCCAATACAAACAACTTAATGAATCAACGAGCGAGGCTTATGTGGTTAACCTACATGGGTAACATAAACTCACTCAAAATCGTACCATTCTGTCTTTTTCATTTTTAAGGGACACAAAGGACGGAATGACTACGGTTGGAACGCCTTCAAGAAAAAAAAAAAAAAGGCCGTTTTATAGTTACTGCTTGGATCTTAGCTGACCCAAATTTTAACATACTGTGTGTGTATTGCGTGCGTGCGTGTTGGACGGTAGGCTCAATTCGTCACCCGGTTTAACGTCACCACCTTGGTTGCTTTTAGCAGCGTTTAATCTGTTGCAATCATTCAGGTCAGGTAATCGGTTTCAGGATATCTTCTTTCTTCCCTCCCCACCTCTCTCTCTCTCTCTCTCTCCCGCACTCCGTTTCAGGGACCACGTAAAGGGTTATGTGCCACTGCCTAACTAAAAGGTAAAAAAAAATCTCCTATGTGTATCTATCTACATATGTGAAAATACTCTCCCCACATGCGCACACACAACTCTTAGTTTTACCACTATTTCCAAAATAATTGTAAAAAAAAAGTTAATCTGTTCTTCTCCACTCTCCAGTCATTATCGCACCACCCAGTGTCCATGCAACAGCAAGTTAGGCTTCACTGATGAAAGAAACACGCCCGCAGGTATGACAATAATTTTGAGGTTGTTTATCTCCCTTACCTTTCACTCTATTCCGCATGTTAGCGCTGACTTCCCTATCCCTCTTTCACAATAATTCTTATTCAAATTAAAGCCTCCCCGCACCCAGTCATTCTTTGTAACACTCCCATCTCCTCAGTAATTCTTACTCTGCGTAATACTTCACCTTTTCTGATTATGCTCACCCTTGTCATTATTCCATGCAATACTTCCCCGTTAAACACACTGTAATATACTATAAAGAAAAGTGGGTACTAAATTTATTTCATTGTAGTAACTGTGGTTGTAGTGTGTTGGTAGCAGTTGTGGTGGTGTTGATGTTGGTAAGTAATGATTTGGTGATTATGGTAATAGTACAAGTAGTAATAGTAATGATGGTTGGTGATGGGGTAGTGGTAGTTGGTTATTTGTATTTTTAACGTTCCAACTTGTTTCTTTTACTAAACAAAACGTGGCGCCAGTCGCCATATTGGTTTCGAGGTTTCAGTAAATCTGACTGTTTAAATTGACAGTTATGTGGGAGGGAGGAGGAACTATGTGTGCGTGCGTGTGTGGAGGGAATGTAGTGCAGGGAATATGTAGGGGTAAAAGAAGAGTAAAGAGGAAAATAAAAGTGAACGATGGGACCAGAATGCGAAAAATAGTGGAGAGAGTGTGAAAGAAAGTGGAAGAGAGAGTATGGAAAGGAGAAACAAAGAGCAAGAGAGCGTAATAATAAAGAAAATATAAAGACTGAATAAAAAAAAAAAAAGCCCGCATGATTGAGTAGGAAAGATGGTGAGAGAGATAGAGAGAGGCGGGGAGTAGTATGTGATAATGCAGAAAAATGAAACAGAGAGAGGAAGAGAGAGAGATGGCAAGGAAATAGGTAGAGGAATATAGAAATGTTTTAGTGTAAAAGTTTCCGTTTGTCGAACGACATATTGATCGACAAAATACATGTATGTTTGACATGTCGTACAGTAAATCAAGAAAACAGACGACACTGTAAAAGCTTTCTTCTAACTGGCAGGCATAATTACAAGTTGTATTGCGTATAAAAGGTGAGAGAGGGGGAGAGAAAGAGATTGAAGAAAGACAGCCAGAACATATAGGAGATAGCGGAATAAAAAGAAGGAAACTTGGGGGAGGGGCATAGGTCAAAGCAATTATAAAATTTGTTATCGTGGGTGGGTGTAGGTTTGGAATTCCAAAATGAAAGCTAAGAACTGGCAAGAAGTAAAGCTCAACAGTTTAAAATTCCGTTGAATATCCCTAACGAGAATGGAAGAACCAGAATTATTTACAGTAATTTCCGAGGAAAATATATTGATTTTAATGATATTATTTTTATACTTTTACCGTTTTTGACTTTCTATTATGAATGGAAACTGAAAATGGGTTCATTTTTCAAACAAATCCTTTAGTAAGACAACAAAGTATTAGGCACATTTTCTTAAAGTTTCAACTAGTAGTACTTCGTCGGTTGTAGAAGAGAGTATATTTCCAATGATGAAACCACCTAACGTAATTTTTCGCACTTGCCGATTAAAGCAAACATAAATCGTCATCTTATATCCAACTTGGAAAGTAATGTTCAACCAGAAATATTCCTGTGATATTTACTGAAAGATTAAGCTTATAAGTTATCTCAATACTGTTCCAATATATAGTGTCCAAACTTGCAAGCGACCCATTATCAACTTTGTGCTGAAAATGTATCTATTAAACCACGCTCTCATCTTCCTATAAAGAAGGGCACTGACACAGTTCTACAGTAAGTATTTCTGTGTGAGATCTACTGGAAAGGATTACTTCCTGTCTCATAAAATTTAAAAGTCTTATGAAAATGTTCTTTATAGCCAGCTTACTATCGTCATCTAAAGCATGTAGAATGTAGTAACGTCAACCCTGATTCGGTCTTTAGAACATCTCTCTTTTCACGAGGCTCTCTGTAAGTTTGAAAAGATAGCCATTGACATTGGTTCTGTCGCGGACATTGAAAGCGTTGTAAGGTTACATTTAGCTGCAGCCAATAGCTGTGTCATAAGAAAGTCAATTGGCAATTACATAGTTTCAGTTTTAATCCTAATGTTCAGCATCTTGGACAAATGTCTTCTACTATAACATCGAGTCAATTCAAGCCGTGTGTGAAGAACTACAAACAAAATGAGAGGGGGACCTGACGAAGAGATTGTAACTTTTCTTGTTCTGGTGTACGTCTCCCTCCCAACTAGCACTTGACGAAATACACCGCTGTGTTGCAAACATTTGAACTAAGTTTGAAGATAACCCACGAGTTCTTTACTTCCTCAACCTGTTTCGGAGGCTTTGACAAATGGCATGATTGCTGCCCTTCATCCTTTTAATAAGCCATTTAAAATATTTTGGGTGCTTGGTCCGCGACAGAACCAATGTCAATGGCTATCTTTTCAAACTTAGAGAGCCTCGTGAAAAGAGAGATGTTCTAAAGACCGAATCAGGGTTGACGTTACTACATTCTACATGCTTTAGATGACGATAGTAAGCTGGCTATAAAGAACATTTTCATAAGACTTTTAAATTTTATGAGACAGAAAGTAATCCTTTCGACTATAGGCACGAGGCCTGAAATTTTGGGGAAGAAGTCAAGTCGACCTCAGTATTTAACAATACTTTGTTTTATCGACTCGAAAAAAATTGAGCTCAGAACGTCAAGAGCCGAAAGAAAAGCCTTTAAGCATTTTATCCGACGCGATACCGATTCTTCTAGCCATAACAACAATAATCTTTTCTACTGTAGGCACACGGGGGAGAGGGATAGTCGATTACATAGATCCCAGTGCTCAACTGATACTTATTTCATCGACTCTCAAAGGATGAAAGGCAAAGTCGACCTCGAGGAAATTTGAACTCAGAACGTAAAGACGGACGAAATGCCGCTAAGCATTTTGCCCGGCGCACTAATGATTCTGCCAGCTCACCGCCTTAAGGTAAAGTTTCCTTCTTGAGTCATGCCATCTCATAAGAGCCGGTTTCCATGGCGTATCTATTCCCCACCTGGACGGGACGCCGGTCCGTTGCAGGATTACTCATTTTTGCCAGCTGAGTAGACTGAAGCGACGGGAAATGAAGTGCTTTGCTCAAGAAGACAACGCGTCATCCGGTCCAGGAATCGAAACCACAATCTTACGATCATGAGTCCAAACAACAACAGTAATAATAATAATAATGATAATAATAATAATAGTAATAATAATAATAATAATAATGATCTTACCGCATTTAAAAGTGCCAATTTATCAAGACTTACCTGTAAGGAAAAGAAAAAAACTATTAGTATTTTAAAACAGATATTGACAAAAACCGATACATATTTTTCTTGTAAGAGTACTAGTTTAAATTATTATGAACTAGCAGAAAGACCGCCCTCCGCGCGGTTTTCTGGTAGCCATTTGAAAATATTTTCATATTTGATTCCAAATTCTAATAATTTTTACGATATTTTACGTATAATTATTTCTAATAGTGCTCACTTGCTTAGTAAATATTGCTTTCATTATTTTATCATAGTCATAATCTGTCTTTTTTAAACAAACATCACGGTAGTCCAACAACAGAGGGAGAAGCAGTTTGTCAAGTTTTACCTTCCTCTCAAAGTAACAGAGATTTCAATTCAGCAGCCCACCTGTAGGCTTTGCAGTGTGTGTGTGTGTGTGTATGAGCGAGAGAGAAAACATTGCAAACAATGAATGAAATAAATATGAAATGAAAATAGCGCATTACTACAGACGTATACGCCCCTGACTTTGTTGCCTTATAACATCCAGAAAAATGGATACTTTTTAACGAAATTTTCTACAAATACCGCTTAGCTGTTGTGGCTTCAGAGTATATAGGGATTTATGGGAAAGAATTTTCCGAGGAGGGTGGAGAAAGAGGAGTCTCGGAAAATTCACACGATCTGACTTTTTTCCCTCATAAACTTTCAGGAAAATGGGTATATTTTAATGAAAGTTTAGACACATCCCTTTCAAACGGCATAAATTACGATTATAAAGACATTTGTGGGGAAAGTTTTTCGGGGATTTTCCCCATTTTGAAAACCACAGCCTTCGAAATGATGGGGTTGGGGGGATAAGAATCCTTGTATGAAAAAGTTTTGAAATTTTTTTTTACACTCCCCCTCCCTCTCCGGACCTATTTTGGCCAATGTTTTTTGCAATGGGAAGAACATTTTCGGTAAAAAAAAATTAAAATTTAAGAGGGAAAAGTGAGTAATTTAAGGGCGATTTGGCTGTTGTTTCTAACACATCCAAAGACAATCCTCCCCGTTTCTTCATCACTCTCGCATGTATTGATGATTTTCAAAATTCCCCCCACCATAAATACCATTTATGTATTCTTTCGTTAGAAACAGCATAGTTGTCAAACTCGATCATATGGAGGAGGCCTACTATATATCTCTTAACTGCGGCCATGCTGGGGCACCGCCTTGAAAACTTTTAGTAGAACTAATGGATCCAGTCCTTTTTTCTTTCTTTAAAGCCTGATATTTATTGTATCGGACCCTTCTGTCGAGCTACAAAGCTACGGGGAAGTAAACACACCAATATCGTTTGTCAAGCAGTGGTGGACACACACATACACACACGACAGGCTTGTTTCAAGTTCTCGTCCACCAAATTCACTTACAAGACTTTAGTCGGCCCGAGGCTATAGTAGAAGACGCTGAAGAAAGTATGTGGTTGGGAAGCAAACACGTTAACACACAGCCACGACTGCGCGCATATAACCCGAATAATTAGGGTAAGTGGAGTATTGCATAGAATAACAACTATCGAGGAGATAAGAGCATTATATATATTGGGAGTCCCAATCTATATCTACCTACCTACCTATCTATCTATATATATATGTGTATATATATATGTATATATATATATATATATTCAGTCATTGGACTGCGGCCAGAGTTTAGTCGAACACAACTCTGGGACTTATTCTATCACTCATTTTTTTTACCGAACTGATAAGTTACAGGGACGTAAACACACTAACACCGGGTGTCGAGCGGTGGTGGTGGTGTTCAAACACAAGCATACATGACAGACTTCTTTCAGTTTCCATCTACTAATTCCATTTGCCCAAGGTGTCGGCTCAGTGGAACTGAACCCGAAACCATGTGATTGAGAAACAAATTTCTTATCACAGCCATATTTACAAAATTATATTTAATTGAATAATTTTAATATTGTAAAAACTAAAGTGTGTGTGTTTGTGTGTGTATGTGGTTAAAAGAAGGGTTGGGTAAATCCCCTCCACTCCAAATTTCTGGTTTTGTAGCAATGTTAGAAACAAATATTCATCATTGTTCTTTCCATCCTCATCACAAAGGGGTGGGGGTGATGAATTCATCACTATATTCAATGTAGTCTCTAACATTCCGAGTTCAAATCTTTATTTAAACAGTTTCCATCCTGGTATTTATTTAATCGACCCCGAGGCAAAGTGGAACTCGATTAACTTTGAACTCGAAATGACAAGCCATGAGAAAATAAAGGTAATTCTACGTGATCGCTCGATTTGTTACAAATAGTAACCGAATCCCTCTCACACATATTCTACTGGATTAACGACAGGATATTATAGTCCTAGAAGAATTATGTCTCAAAAACATGACGAGATCGTTACTACAAGAACATTTTTCATCATAAGTTTTCTCAGGGTCCACAGCAACAAAATGTTTATGGTTGCCGTTTCTGCAATTCCAAGAGTCAGTATGGAAGAGGAACATAGTAACAGAAAATATTAAACAGTCTGCAATGAACAGGCAGTGTTGAAATATTTCGTTTAAAACAACAATTTGATACATATGCAACTGCAGTACACAACTGCACATGTCTGCAATACAATATACAAGTGCAGATGTGTGCAATACAATATGCAACTACATATATCTACATCAGAAAATTAACTGTAATCATCGACAGCGTGTAGTTAATTATAATGAGAAATAAATAGCAAAAGGAAATTGGATCGAATTAATCTCTGGTTCTGCTGATTGGTCGAATGTCAAGCTTATCTGCTGAACTTACTGAACTGAAGGTCAACCAAGCAGATATGTGTGTGTGTGTGTGTGTGTGATTTGGTTCACATCACCCCAGTCCGTTTTATCGTTCTCTAGTTATCAAATGGTTAAGTTATCTTTTGGTGTAAAGACACTCAAAACGTTGCTCTACACAACCATACCTAGACTCACATTATCGTCTCTGTACAGTTATAGGTCGTATGTGAAAAAAGGAAAGAATGAAACGAAGCAGAAAATATTCATGCAACGTGCGCATAGAGATGCACACACAAGCGTATACATGGTTTACGGGAACAAATAGGAGAAATAAAACTCAACATATGTGCTTGTGTAGGAGTTTATATCTCCAGTCGGCTGTAAAATTACAGAAGTAGCTCATAGGCCGAGTTTTGTTCGTTGCACTTAGCCGATGAAAACACACCTGCATATAAGTACATTGCATGTGTGCATGTGTACAGACGCATTATATTAGTACGTAATACAAAACATACATACATTAAGTGTGTGTGTGTGTGTGTGTGTGTGTGTGTATACAGAGAGGAGACATCGATACATAAGCAGATAAGATGGATAAAAAAGGGAGATGAATATAAATACAAGAGGAAACTTGGTAGGGGTGGCTGTGTGGTAAGTAGCTTGGGCAAGTGTCTTCTACTATAGCCTCGAGCCGACCAAAGCCTTGTGAGTGGATTTGGTAGACGGAAACTGAAAGCAGCCCGTCGTATATATGTATGTATATATATATGTATGTGTGTATGTGTTTGAGTCTGTGTTTGTCCCCCCACCATCGCTTGACAACCGATGCTGGCGTGTTTACGTCCCCGTAACTTAGCGGTTCGGAAAAAGAGACCGATAGAATAAGTACTAGGCTTACAAAGAATAAGTCCTGGGGCCGATTTGCTCGACTAAAGGCGGTGCTCCAGCATGGCCACAGTCAAAAGACTGAAACAAGTAAAAGAGTAGGAGAGGAATTAATGATGATAAAAGGAAAGACGAACAAAGAGAAAGGATAAAGAACAAGAGAACAGAATAGAATTGTTATACTGTAGAAGGGTAAATAGAAAGCAGGAAGAGCAAAGTGATACAAGAAAAGTGTTTGTGTATGTGTATTAGGGAAGGGTGGAGAAACAGGTGAAAGAAAAGGATAACGAGAGAGCGAGAGAAAAATGGGTGAAAGAAAAATATTTTCTTCCTCTTGGTACCCCCTCCACTTCTTTAAGTTGTCTTTAAATATGGAAGTTTATGTTAGGAACACGTTACTGAATGTTTTACTGTTTTGTATTGAATAACTAAATTAGAAAGAAACCGCCCTTACAACAGTTACGGGTAAATTACTAACTTGCTCCACCACTACTGCCACACACATACAGAGGAAAAGAGAATGTGATCTAATGATGTTCATGAGTTCCGCAACAGAATTAGTTCCGTGAACGCACTCAAATACAAACCTCATTCAAAATACTACATTATTTAATCAAACTGTAGTACTTTCCACACCCCTCCCCAGTTTACTGCTCCATAGAAAACACCTCTTTTCCTTCTGTCTGGTAGGAAGAAAGGCGGCACCCGAGACCCTTTTCTCAGGGCCTCGGAAACAGGTATGAGGAAGGGCCGATGTCCTGTCTCGAATGCTTGCATCAGGGTGGGCTCTGCTAAAAGGCACCGTGGAACCAGGAGGAGGAGTTAAACATGGGGAGGGATTCAGCTGATCACGAAACAGGAATTGCAGACTTCCATTTATTTTTATATCTAACATATTCCATTGCCAAAGCTTTGATAGACATGAGATATGTTTGTATGAATGCGAACGTGCGTGTATGAGAGAAGGAGAGGAGAGGAGAGGAGAGAGAGAGAGAGAGAGAGAGCGAGCGAGAGAGAGAAAGAGAGAGAGAGGTTCAACCCACTACATAATTGTGCAATGTTGAAACTCAATTATCTCCAATGAAGCACAATAAATGTAGAAAAAATGGAGTATCGCTGCAGCAACTGCACCTCCGCATAAGGAGGGGCGAGGAAGAAGAGGAGAAGTATGTTTAAATGGTTTATTTCACCCAAGAAATATTAGTGGTTTTATTCTTCACGACAGAGATGTCTGTACGTCAGTCTACCTTGATGGGATTTTGAACTTATAACCGTGAAATAACGATCCAAGGAAAATAGCCATATTGTAATGAAAAACTAGTTAGATGGAAAGGAATAAGTGGTGATGTTGTGATCTTCATATTGTAACATTTAAGTTGTGATGTCACTGATGCTATGATATTAAAATTGTGACGTTTACATTCTAACGTTTGTTGCAACATTCGTATGACGTTTATGTAGGAATGTTTAAATTATGAAGTGTTAGATGTTGAAATTGTTGACGTTCATATTCTAGCGTTAAGTATGGCACCCCCTGCAAAATATTGTTATATAGAAATAAGAGTGATTTGGTTGTTACGACATTGAAGCTCTTATGTGTTTTATTGGTTTAGTTCTATGTCAGCTCGGAGCAAACCGAACTGAACTAATTGTCTTTTTATAACCTTTTTTTCTCCGTTTCTCACTTTATTAAACCAGGGATGGTCACAGCTGGAACGCCTTTGATCATAGCAGGTTTATTCGACTGGGACCGCCCTAGGTTAAACCATAGGAGGGTGGAGGAGGGGGAAGTGTGAGGCAGGGAAATGATTTATACATGGTGTGAAAAATAGACTGAGGAGAGTGTAGGACAAGTCAAACTTTACTACCACCACTACCAGGACCATAAATACTGCCTCTTCCACATCAACAGCACCCCAGTTTCGAAAGTAAAAACTAGGTCAACACACGAAATATTTAGGTAAAAAACTAGGACTACCTTTACAAGTTAAACGAGATAGATCACCACTTGCATACGTACATTTTCTCTCTCTCTCTCTCTCACACACACATAATAAATGGATCCCCGTCAGTTTCGATGGTGTTGTTCTTTCAACTGTAAGTAGTTGAGTATCCCAGACATATAACGTTCAGATAATTAGAAAGATCAGTGTGACACAAGATGGGCTTTTGAATTACAGGTACAAATTCACCCGACACCCCTGTACAATTTCTGTCTCCCAGTTTCACTGACTTGGCTTAGGGCAATCCGTGACTACGGACATTAAACACACGTCCAGGTTACCATATACACTGACACATATAAACATACACACATACGCTGTACACAATATATATACATACATACACATGTACAAATGTGAGGGTTGAAAGTATATACAAATGGAATGGGGTGACCACACACTCTTACACACACGTTTATGTGTATAAGAGTACACACCCACACAAATGTACGCACAAGGATATCTTTTGAGATATAGATTGTGCATCTATTCAATCTCAGTCACAGATTTTTAAATCAATTTTTAAAAACTAAACAGTTTGAAATTTTGGATACTGGTTGAATGTGTCAGGTAGAACACTGTTTACTCTTAACGTTTTTGATTTTAGAAGCTATTTTGTTGTAAAGTTGTATTTGGGTAGGGTGAGAAAAACAAGGTTCTTTTATAGGGAATACATACGTGTGTGTGTGCGGGTGTATTTTTTTTCCATCTTATCCAATGTGTCCTCTAGTTTATAATAATGTTAGCGTGTGACATTGAAAGAGATTTGGCTGTTATTTCCAGCAGGTCAAGCAACTATACAGATTCTCACGTTTTCTCACGCACACACACATACATACATGCACACATACATACATGTACATACACCCAAATATACGTTTTAATCGCAATCTGTGATTGCCCTGATTTTTTTAAATTGACAAATCGGAGAGAGAGAGAGAGAGAGAGTGGTGGGGTGTTGATGATCTGAACGACGGCTTATATATAAACTTACCAACCCCCTTATCACTGCATATTAATTTATTAAACCCTCTCCTTTTCCTTGCTTCCATTCGGAGTTTTATCAGCTTTACATATGAATGTGTGTGTGTGTGTGTGTGTGTATGTATTGGTGTGTGTGTGTGTGTGTGTGTGTACGTATACATGTGTCTGTATTTAGGTACATATATGTATGCAGCGTCCAAAACAGATGACCCGGAAGTTGTTGCTCTTCTATTACTTTCGCAAACAGCAGTAATTTTCTCCAGCTGAACACACGTCATTGATTGGTTGAAATTACCCAAATACAACGTAAACACGAAATAACTTCTAAAATACAAGAGTAAACCGTCTAGAGTAAACCGTGTTCTACATGACACATTCAACCAGTATCCGAAGTTTCAAACTGTTTAGTTAAAAAAAAATTAATTAAAAAATCTGTGATTGAGATTGAATAGATCCTAGATTGTTATTATTGTGTAATATTAAGAGTTAGTAAATGTTGCTGGTGGTGATAGTGGCTGGAAGAATAGCGATTCCCTACTTTTGTCCTGCCTGAAAGAGAAGTAGAAGAGGAAGAACGTCTATAATTGCTATTTCCCAGGATACACCGCTGTGTTGCCTGTTAATTATCTCATTGACGTCCTGCTTCATTGTTATTTGCAAAGAAAATTTTTTAAAACAGCAAGCAAAAACAAAACAAATGTCAACTCCGTTTAAGTACAGCGTGCTGGGAAATAAACTTTATTTTTTAACTCTTTTAACAGTAATAGTAGTGGCAGTAGCAGTAGTAGTGGTGGTAGTAGAGCGTGGACAAATATAACGAAGAAGATCGATGGGTGGGGGGACGGTAGAGATTTCTTTAAATAAAAGTAAGAAATAGAGAAAAAGAAAGTTTTAAAAAGACATAATTAGTTCAGTTCTGTTTGCTTCGAGCTGCCATAAGGCTAAACCAATAAAACATAAGAACTTCAACGTTAGAGCAACCAAATCACTCTTAAACCACACCCTGCCCCTCTTTAAAAGAAGGATACATCAGATAATGTATGCTTAGATATACTGTGACTGAATAAAAAATTCCGAATCGTCACATCTGGGATGTCTTTCATCACAAATCTACTGGATTAAAGCTGACCAAGAAAGATATATTATAACAATCTGCATATAAAGGTGTCTGTGTGCCACCGGCTCCACTAAGTGCAAAATGAGTGATTAATATGATTATGTAATGTTCTGTTTTTGAATATCAAGCATAACCCCTTCCTGGTAGAAGCGTTCAGATGCCTGTTTTATTAAGTTTCTTGTGCTTGTTAAATTGGCTTTGAAGCCTTTCTGAGCTTTTTTAATTCCACATTTGAAAATCTTCCTCTAAATTCTTCAACAAAATCAGCTCTGAAAACTAGGCCATCAACAAACAGATTGCCACGGACGACAGATTATGTGCATGCGCGCATACGTATGTTTATGTCTGTATATGTGTAATGAATGCTAACAGCGTGAACATAAGGAAAAGCAAGTACTTAACACACACGAGTTGTGTTATTCATTGGAAGATGAAATCTCACAAAATGTTATTCCGAGTTTCTTCTTTTCCTATATATTGTGTATGCACGAGTGTATGTGTGTGTACACATATATATACTGAGGCATAAAGAGAATTACGTGTACACTTTGATCATGCTGAGTGAAACTTCCAATGAGCGATTAACTAACTTCATACTGTATTATTACATACACAAACAAGTACGCGCGCATACATGATATTTGTATGTGTGTGTGTGCGTAGGCACGCAATCTCCCACTTCCCTCTCTTCATTTTGACAGACTTACTGACACTTTAAAATGAAGTGGTGACCGACATGCAGGGAACAAGAGTAAGAAAGAGATGAAAGGATATAGGAACGCAGAGCGGAAGTGTTGTCCCTAGGGGACTATCTAAATACAGCTGTGTGTGACAACAGTGAAAACTATGCCTCCCATTAACTCTCATAAGACTGCTTAAGTCACATATTAACACGATGAAACTGACAAAGTCATCCAACCTGCTAAAAATAGTTGATAAATTTCTCTCTAGTACCGCGTTACCATCTTAAAAAATAAAGGTAAACCGACGAGATGGTAACATTAGAAAGCTTCTGATCAATAAGGCATACTTGATGAGTGTTGGCCCAGGGCTGTAAACAACACTTATTACAAAATTTATTAAGGGTTGCCGTACTGAATACAAATACTCTGCCCAATGTGCACCAAACTTTCTCTCTCTCTCTCTCTCTCTTTGGCCCTAATAAGGGCTGCAACCCCTCTCACTGGTTTTACTAAGAATTACATGTGATGGTCGATGTTAAATTCCTTTATCATATTAATCCAAATCAGTCCTTGTCTCTGGACTCTTTATGTTGCTGAGCGAATCTGCTCCTCTGGCTTAAAGGAGAAACATTGATTACATGACCGTACAGGAGGCAAGTTCGAGAGACAGTTACAGGTTCAATCCTACTGAGTGGCACAATGATCAAGTATTGAGTAAAATCTGGCAGGCGGCAAATACGGGGAAGCCCACTGCACGCGCGCGTGTAATCTAGCAATCTACGTTGATTCCTGAACCTTGTTACATCTTCGAGTTGCCTCTTTGATGGTATACTTGTAAATGTACGTTTTGAAGTAAACCATGTCGATCTACCTTGAGCTGCAGTACGAAACAGAAGCGACATGAAAACAATGCTTGGAAAATAACTAACTGGTGTGGTTGGTTACTAAGACGTTGCTATTTTTTACGTCACATTGCTTTTGTATCAGCAGTCAATGTCAACATGGTCGTATCTGTGTGTCTATGTATATAAGTGCATATGTATGTGAATGTGTGTATAAACGCGCGCGCGCGAATAATACATTATATAGTATAAAAAGATTTCTGATATAGTGAAAATTATCTCCGCTGCTAGATACGGCAAAACAATTTGCCAGGTAACAATTCGGACCAAATTCAAATGAAAAGAGGGGATGATCCCAGAAACCAAGAATTTCTCTAAAATTGACATGCCTTAAAGCAAAAGATATTCTGGAGACAATAGGACAGCTGCGTGCGCGCGCACACATTAGACCATGATATGAGAAAAACAAAATAGCAGTTTAGAAAACAGTCTCTCCTACCGTATCTCTCGTTTGTGGTAGTTGTTGAGAGATTCTTGCATAGCAGGTGTGTATGTATTGTGTGTGCGTGTGTGTGTGTGTCATGACGGACTTTGTTGACTATTTTGTCTCGTTCTTTTTCTCCCTTTCACTCACACGCACCTGTTTCTTTCAAAACAGGAAATTGAAATAAAAGATTCAGTCACCGAACTGAAAATAAATAAAGTGAAATGAAAAAAAGAAAAAAATGATTCAGTTGTATAAAAAATAACATTTAAATCCCCGTTTAGTGTTTCTTGTAAGTGAGATTTGGGAACGGTGATCAACAAGAACAACAGTAACGACGCCAGCAGCAACGATGACGGCAACTTGGAATTAGCATATTTTATCTTTAGATAGATAATAGAGAACGACACACCACCATCACTGCTACGGTACAACTGACACCACTACCACCAACCTTAAATGTTTCACCTATATACACTACAAACACTCCTGCAGTCAGTACAACCACCACTGTCGTTACCTATATTACCTGCCTTCAGGACCCACCCACCACATGCCGTCATTTCCACTTCTCATCAACAGCACAAAACGCTCGCTAAGAAGCTATTTGTCAAGTTGCCAAACCTGTGTAGAATACAAAGAATAACAATTTTAGAATTTGTAATATCCCTGAATGGAATACCACAAGATTCGCCCTCTCACCCACTCTTTTCAATGTATACCATCTACCCACACTTCTGTAAAACATAGACAACTCCATATGCAGATTGACATAACATTTACATTCTTTTACCATTCTCAAAAGCCCAATTGTACAACTCAGCCATCCATAAATCACCTAGAAAGCAGGCTACATAGCAATTGGCTTAAAATAGCACCTACCAAGTTTAGTCTCCTTTATTACCAACACCACCGGGGAACATCAAACATAACCGACTCTGAGAGAGAGAGAGAGAGAGAGAGAGAGAGAGAGAGAAAGAGAGAGACTAGGACTTAAATACCAATCCACAACTTCCACAATAGGACACGGTAAACAAGGCAAAGCAATGCACTCAGAGATCACACTTGACCAAAATAAAAAAAATAAAAAAAACTGACAACAATGGTGTACGAGTCATCCACTACAACTAGCATGTGCTAGGACTCCCAATCTCGATACAGCAAACCACATCCACACAACCAGGTATACAACGAAAAAAAAAAAGCACAGAATATAAAAAGTCACCTGGATATGTAAAGAGGTCAGTTTGATGCCGTAGCGAACTTCAAACAGTTGCTGCCGCTACATGATAAATACTACCTCCAAACATATATTCTACTACCCCAAGACATCCTCATCTCTCCGATTCACAGAGAGAGAGAGAGAAAGAGAGAGAGAGAAAGAGAGAGAGAGAAAGAGAGAGAGAGAGAGAGAGAGAGAGAGAGAGAGAGATGGTTGCAACATCGATCGCCTCAATGGACTCAAGCAATGTACTGAGATAAACACCTGCAAAAATATCGCGTTTTACCCTAGTCCACTGCCACAATCTATGATTTACAGAACAAGACTGGACAAAAGAGAGAGAGTGCAGTCCGTTCAGACTGTTATGTTGCACTCAAATACGATTAATCACTGCAAGTCAGTGGGTGTACTATGGCCCTTAATTAGACAAAGAAATGGTATATCTGGTAAGATGGATCTGTGAGTCGTGCTTCGTCGTTTGCATGATTTTCTCAGTACCACAGAATTGCTGAATCAGGTCTGACGTAAGGCTGCACAAGACATAAATAATAATGGAGATAAATAAAAACGAGGGATGGATGAAACTTTATAGAGTTGCTCGACTTGCTAGTAATAGCAGTTTACACCCTAACATCTTAAAAAGATAAAAGTAAAAAAGGAAAGGGCACACTGGATAATAGATAGTTCAAGACATAAGATGGAATTGTCATAGTTGGAATGCTTTTGGTCATGTTTGCTCGATTCGAGCAAATCTAGAGTCAAGTATCAACAAACACAATTCTAGTGTATTGGTTGAATCGACACAACACTTGATTAAATACTTCACAGTTATATACATACATACACACATACATATATAAACATAACGATTTTAATTATGCTGCTCCAGGGTGGACAAAGTTAAATACCTAATTTATCAAATATAACTCTTGACTACAATCATTACTACAGACGGTAAATCCTCACGACCACCGCCAACAACAACAACAACAACGCTAACAAACCTTTACGTGGTCAAACAGTAATATGACGAAACTAGTAATGTTATATGTCGGCAAATAGAAAAACAAATTATTAAAATAGTGGAATTGTTTTCTGCTGCCAGGAAGAGATATATAACGTTTCGGATATTTTTCCTTTGTCAGAAACAGAAACAAATATGCTTTACCAATAAACTGCAAAATCGCGAATGACAAAAAGTAGATAAATGACATATAGATGAATAAATGTAAAGTGAAGGTGTGGGAAAGACCATTGTGAAGCGGTGTGAGTGGTGAGTAAGCAGCACGGCATGGAAGTAAAGTAAGGAGAAACGGTTATCAAAGTATTATGCGGGTGAAAGAAAAGAAGGCTGAGCACGGAGGTGAGGAGGTTATGGATCTCGATGCATTTTCCCGACATGCAAGGATAGCAGTCAAATCTTCACGTGATAACCTACACGTGATAAGCCCGTAAAGCAATTTAAAGCCCTTTGAATAATGTAGTCATAGACTGTTTGAAAAGGTGGGATGGTCACTACTGAAACGCCTCGTTCAAGTACAGTAATCAGACAGTCATTACCACAGATATACACACACACACACAATGACATCTATATATACTTATAGAGTCAAATCTACATACATTCCTAACAGACACATCTAATACAAACTTCAGCAACATCTATATACATATTTTCATACACACTATCACATCTATACACCTCCATACATACTGTGACACATCTATACACACACCTATTAAACAAAGGACAAGTGTAAAAGACTTAAGCAGTTAAAATGTTATTTTTATAGCAACAAGCAATTTGGACAGATGGCGCGACTGTACACATACACTATTGTATACAGTTGTCTACTTCGAACAACAGTTGTGTGTAAAGTCTCTTCGCTAGTGTATAGAATACAGCAATAGTAGTCTATATTGTTAATGCTGTACAGTTTGTCCGCTGGTGTATACAATATAGCAACAGTATTGCGTATTGGTGTATGCATAGCTGTGTGTATGGGTGTGCAATGTTCTTCGGTTGTCTACTGGCGTATATAATAGTAACAATCTTGTGCCTCTCAAGCCTAGTGCTATGTACCTACTATATATGCGAGTGCATGAGTACACACACACATTAGTATTCACGGTAGATACATAACACCAAGCATGAAAAATGCACAAGAGATGCACATCACATATATAGTACGGAGTACGAAGTTATGCCGTGATTATCTATGTCGTTCACATCTGTAAGCTGTGTGTGTATGTATCAACATTATTTTGCATTCATCTGGTTTACAAGTAACACATGTGCAGTGTACTCATGCACCAAATGAAAAATAAATTCGACTACTTTTAAACGATTGAACATTCGTAGATGCATTGCTTAAAATCGAAGTTAAGTTATTGGCGTAAAATCGACACCGATTCGACAGCTGCATTAGATGCACTGATTTATACCGATGCATTTGGCGCAGAATGCAACAGATGCAAAATGTTCTACTGAGACAGCAATCTAACTGGTGCACAAATGTGACAGTAGTAACAGTTTTACCGATATGATAAATGCAGAAAACAAAAAGATGCAATTGGTAAAGGGAGCCTACAGATTCAAGTGCTTGTGTTAATGTTACAATAGAAAACGCTCATTAAGTGGAACAAGTTATTGTGGTGAGGGAGAGAATAAGAAATATGATATCTCAGACAGTGCTCTTCTTTTAGGAAATTAAAACAAATTGTTGGACATTGACTGAAGGTGAAGTGAGTAAAGAAAATAGAGATGTATCTAATATCTGGTTTCAAAATATTGGTACAAGAGAAGCAATTTCGGGAGAGAGTCTATTATATCGGCATCTGGTAGTTATTTATCGATCCCGGCGGTATTAAAGCGTAAAGACGGACGAAATGCAGCTAAGCATTTTGCCCGGTGGGTTAACGATTCTACCAGCTCGCTACCTTAAAGTGTACTTGAAATTTACAGTAAGTTTGCAAAGTGGGAATCTGAAGTTTTAGACAGAGCCCTTCTTACTTAAAGTCCTTTCTCTGATGAAGGAATATATGTATGTCGTGTTTCACAAAAAGTGAATAAAAGATTCATGGATGTTGCGAATAGCTTCCCAGCATGTTCCTGGCTGATAGTACATGCCAATGAAAAGACCTCCAAAGGCCAAGATGTATCTGGCGCTCTCTCTCTCTCTCTCTCTCTCCTTGATATTTATCTTGTTTTGAACACACCAAGTCCATAAGAGATGTTGTCTCGGGACAAATACTGCAGTAACTGGCCTATCAATAGTGTATATACACATCAAATATGATTCATAAGTGGCTATTTTTTTATTATTAAATACTACCCCAGTTGCGTATACTGCAGTTTTAAAGAACCATCTAGATACCTCGGGTATATTCCAGTTTGGTGCATAACTGCATGCAAGGGTAACTACATGTGCGTATATACTGTATATGTGAAATTTCGTATGCATGTGTGCTTGTGTACGTATGCCTGTGTGTGCGCATGAGCATCTGCATCTTGATAGCAGTGTGATGATTTGGAGACAGTAGTGAGTCTCCTTCCCGCCCTCCTCTGCTCAACATCTAGGTCAGCTTTCTTATGAAGCGAGGCTAATATGACCTTTGAAGGTCAAGAACTAAATAAAACAAAATGTAACATAACAGACATATACCCATGTGTGCGTAAGTGTGTGCATGTAAGAAAGATAGATAGATAGAGCGAGAGAAAGAGTATATATGAGAACATTTCTCATGTGTTGTGAGAACATTTTTCTTGTGTATATTGTGAGAAAGTATGTATATATAAAAAAGCCAGAGTAAAAGGGGGAAAGAAAGAGATGAGGGGGAATAGAGTGACAGAACAAGCAAGAGACTGGTCAAGAGAGAGAGAAAGAGAGAGGATAGAAAATATTCCAAGTATTTGAGGAATACTTTATAGTTGCTACTGAGTGTGTAAAAAGAGAAAAAAAAAACGAGAAAAGTATAGATGGCTGGAATGCAGAGATTATTGAGGTCAAGTGATAATTACTACCACACTGCAGGCAGTGGTGCGCGCGCGCACCAGCAATTCTGCTTGTGTTGTCTCAAATGGGATATCACCAGTGACGTTATAACACCGATACAGAGACATGTTAACATGGGTACCTTCAACATTGCTACTCAACCTGCTACGAATAATGACCAAATCTTTCCCAGATTATATTCTAACATCTTGGAAGAAAAGGAAAGAAATATTGGATAATGAAGTCGTAAATGCATGGTCTGGAAATACGATAAGGTGGTCACGATTGGAACAGCTTTGGCTGAATGTCTGTCCAATCAAGATTCACCTGATGCTAAACAACAATAACAGTGTGTTATACAGTGAGACGAAAAGACTGAACACTATCTCGGTGTCTCGTATCCTTACGTCAGCCAGTAGGTTTATGGCCAAGCTGGGGCGCCCAACAGTAAATATCTTGGGAAAGGAAGGATACATATGATTAGGTCGTTCTAGAGACACTCAGGTCAGCGCGTTCAGGTCTGACTGGGAGCTAAAAACAATAGCCACAACAACAAAGCAACATAAAAGGTGATCAGCATAAACCTATGTCAAAAAATGTGGATACGGTTGACTAACGAGCACGACTGACTAACCAGCACGGTTGACTAACATCTCCCGAATGTAGAGTGGAGGAAGGGGAATCGATGTAAGGACAAAGACCAAGCCGTAAGATTGTTTGGATTCATCCTGTATTACATTAGCAAGGTGATGCTCTGGTAGTGGGAGGGTATGGTCTCAAGAAAACGCAACAGATATTGGATCTAATACCCAGCAGACAGCTTCCAATACCTTAGCCACATAATCATTTCACATACCCATGATTATTAGATGAAATAACCTTTATGTGGTTACTCGACCTGCTAGAGATAGCAGGCAAATATCTTGGGAAAGGAAGGATACATATGATTAGGTCGTTCTAGAGACACTCAGGCCAGCGCGTTCAGGTCTGACTGGGAGCTAAAAACAATAGCCACAACAACAAAGCAACATACAGTTCAAACCCACTACTTGATGTCGATCAGGAGTGGCAATGGCAGGAAGATATTTCATTATTACAATCATCATGTGTTTCTTTGACAGTAAATGCAGAATGTAATCTGCAGTTTAATGGGCTTGCACTTCTGCATTTCATACAGAAACAGCACACAACTACCACATACATACATAAACAGCAATATATACGCACACACCAAGTACACATACACACATAACACCATCATCACACAACTATCTCCTCCACTACTACAAGGTGAAGGAAGTTATGCCTGACAGCTAACCACAGTTGACAGTAATGTTATTTGGTTGTATACAACATTCTCGGCAAATGAAAATGGGGGCGAAAATCACACCACCTAACATTGCTATCATCACCACCGTCAATGTTTCCCATCACAGGCACCATCACAACGCTCACTGCTGTCATCACATGCATGCAAAAACCAATGAAATCCTTCTTCAACACCACCACTGTCACCTTGTGACACTTGTGAAAGCCTTCAACACAATCAGCACACAGTTTTATTGCAATATTCAACACCACTATCAATTATCATCATCAAGATAATATCAACATACCAAGGCAACTCTTGAGTCATCCCAAGTCCATCAATTTCCACCTTAACATAACTTAATAACAACCATAGCAACAACAATCACATGACACACATAAACACGTTTTCTCTAGATTTAATTTTGTTTTTGCGGATGGACGCAAAATTTGCTCGTGTGAAAGACTGTGCACACACGGGAGAAACCATCACTTACATTTCTTCAACTAAAAAACAAAAATTCGATTTCACCTTGAATTTCTTTTCTGAGCTAAAAGATGCGCGCAGTCAAGCCAAGTGCACAACTGCACACAACACTAAACACACAATATTTCACGACAAGGTTTGGCAGAGGAGAGCAGCAGAAATACTTTGCAACAGGACGGACTTTACTAAAGGCATTCACGATGCCAAGTAGTGGTATTAAACCAGGCAAGCAGACCATGGTAGGATTTGAACTCAGAACGCGAAGAGCCGGAGAAAATGCTGCAAATTAACCGATCTTACATAGTAACCCCAATCCACCGTGTTGGACTGACACTTTTCTTATCGACCTCAAAGGGATGCAAGGCTAAGTTGCCCTCCGACAGATTTGAACTCAGAGCGCTGAGTGTAGAAAACAAATACCGTGAGCAGTCTATCGGACGCTCTAGAAACTCTGTCGTTTCATCTCTTGGCACGAGGTGTCAGAGATAATTAATTTAGCCTCAGTTGTATTTTGTGTACATCGACTGTCCTGATGTCATATGAGCTGCATACCTTTCGTATCTTTTCGGAGAGGCCTTTCACATAGGGTAGACAGACTGTGGACAGTTTATTGGTTTCATCCTCCCTTTTCTTCATAATTGGAGAAGAGACTATGCTTTTGGGGTAGTTGTTGCTTAATAGATTGTTACTGAGCTTGATCATTTCTTCGTGGTGGATTACAACCGTTGGAAAAAACATCAATTAAATAACGAAATCAAAGAGAGGTTATCTTCATTACTTAGGAAAATTACCAGAGATGATGATAGAAAGAGAATCCAACAAGATCTAGAAAAGTCATACATGAAAGAATTTGAAATGGTGAAGACACGCCAGATTAAGAAGTTTATGAAACTCAAAGGTCAGAGAATGAAGACTTAAGTCCGTCACCCACCTGTAAAAGCAGGAATTAATGTAAGTAGCCGACATCTAGAAAGCTCTGAAGAAGCATTGCTAAACAAAGGTCTCAACTTTGCGACAACCATCAAGCGCATTCCATAATAGCCCCTATTGAAGAGTTAACCGTAAAGATATCAAAAGCTCAGGGAGATGAACTAAGGTGGAAAGTGAGACAGGTACTAGAAAGGGCGAAACCTCACAAACCAAACATCACCAAGGAAGAAACGTTCGCTATCAAAAGACTACAGAGTGACAATTCCCTCATAATACTTCCAGCAGACAAGGGAAATGCTACAGTGGTGATAAACAAGTCTCCCACCATCCATACAGTGTAAAGAGACGGATTGCTCAGTGCCTAAAA
>NC_142931.1:98159848-98196991 GCF_046866305.1 Octopus bimaculoides | reverse complement strand
TATAAAACAAATATATATATATATATATATATATAAAACAAATATATATATATATATATATATAAAACAAATATATATATATATATATATATAAAACAAATATATATATATATATATATATAAAACAAATATATATATATATATATATATATATATATATATATATATATATATATATATATATATATAAAACAAATATATATATATATATATATATATGGATGAGTGAATTTTCCTTTGTTTACAGTTAACACGGAAAATTCAATAAACAGTTACCCGGGTAGCAAAATTCACGCAAGTACGTCGGAAGTAAAAGAATTTGAATAACACCTGCGTTTAACTCTCTCTCTCTCTCTCATATATATATATATATATATATATATATATATATATATATATATATATATATATATATATGTACACAACGCACACACACACACACATGTATAACAATATTTAATCCCTAAATGCTAGTTCGACAAAATATATTTAGTCGATTATGGATTAAATATCTATTTACTCTCAGAGACTTGTCTTTGATTTCTTTATTCTAAGCGGCCAGACATAGATTCTTTGAACTTGTCGTATGACACTTTATTGGGTCTCCGAGATTGATGGGACAGAAAGAGAAAAGTATTATCATTCAATCAAAGTGCATGTTACAGAGTGGACTCGGCAAGAGGCGTACAAGGACCAGATGATAGTTTTCAACAGGGCATTTTCAGTCAGTTTCATGAACGAATATTTAAGGTAATCGACTAACCGAAATTCATACTGACTGAATTATAGTGTAAAAGTCGCCGCGTATTCTACTGAATGGAGAATCTGTGAGAGAAGTCTGAGCCATTGCATTATAGGCACAATCCATCTGCCGAATTCCGTTTACCCCAATTTTAGTCACAAAGCTTGATTGTCTTGATCCACAGTTATAGAAAGATACAACTGCTCAAGATGTCACGTAGTGGAACCGAACCCCAGATTTCGGAATTGTTAAGAGAACCTTTTAACCATTTTCTGACGCGGAGCCTACACACAGACACTTAAACATACTGTCCTCCGATGTGTTTAAATCAATTTCACAAGGTCGAAACTATTTAATTGAAAGACCGGAGATAAACTAACATGGCTGCGTCAAACTAGATTCTTCTTTAACTGAAAAAGGTAAAGTTTCCCTACCCCTACTTAAAAAATAAAAATAAAAATAAAACGTGGGCGGAGGGGCAGGCTAGAGGAAAACGTAGACACATTTCCTTTTGGTAATGCTACGTATGATTGTTCCTCGTTTACAAGAAAGAGAAAGTCTGGTGAGTGATTGTGTATCCAAAGTTGTATTTGAAATTGCGTTTACCTAGCCATCCGAAAATAACTAGCAAAACGAATTTGATACCCAACAGGCGGCTCCTACCAGACAAGCTCACTAACATAATCCTACTACACGGTCCTGGATATTTGTAGGGGTAGGATACAGGATGGATCTCTTAGAACATAACGACTATCAGAGGCACCATTGTATTGTTGGTAGAAATTTCTCGTAGAAGTAGATAACAGCATTTATTATACTCGACAAACACAAACAGGGGCGGTGTTAATGACCACAGCTTTCTTTCATACTCGTTACCGAAATGACTCAGATGCCAACACGTCTAAACATATAAAGATATCCCTGTATAAACTTGTTTCACTTCAATATGTGTATGGGCACATTACATGCATGTATGCGCATATATATAAATATGTGTGTGTGTACATTGCATGCATATGTGTGTGTGTGTGTGTAATGTACACACACACATATATATGTATATAAATGTGTGTGTGTATACATTGCATGCATATGTGTGTGTGTGTAATGTACACACACACATATATATATGTATATAAATGTGTGTGTGTATACATTACATGCATATATGTGCATATATATAAATATGTGTGTGTGTACATTGCATGCATATATGTGTCTGTGTGTGTAATGCACACACACACACACATATATATATGTAGACAGATATATCGACAGATTGGTTGCTTTATCCCCACAACCATTAGCATCGCGACCACGAAATTCATTGACAGACATCAAAGAATCAAGAAAAGAGTGAACGGTAAATAAAGGAGATTACTAACCACCACCACCATCACCATCGCGGCATCTTCACTCTTTGGAGAAGAGCCATCTTTGCCCCCAACACACGCACAAATCAATAGTTACTTTCTCATTCACTGATCTGGAAAGATCAATGGGAAATATTCCTCGAAACAGGGAACTTAACATGCTGCATAAGCTAATTGAAAGCACATACTAGTTGCATCATCATGATAATCACCATCACCACCATCATCATCATCATCATGTTTACAAGGCAGTGAGTGCAATCCCCATCTCCACCACCACAGTAGCAGCATGGTTACGTTTTGAGTTCAAAACTGGGCGGGATCAACTTCCTCTTTATTCCATCTGGTGGTGGCGGGGGTGGTGAAGGTGTGTGTGCGTGGAGGAAGGGGGTGGTGATAATATAATACCAGTAATGTACTGAGGACCAAAACCATAGCTTCTTTCGCCTTTCTCCGATTTCTGTAGAAACCATTATACAGGAAAGGATTCTTTCAAATAGGGAAGTATGCAGAAGGATGGGTATATAAAGGAAGAATAAAAAACCATGCAGACATATTTAACGAAATACACATACACACACGCACAATACACTATATATTTATCATACATACAATCTTATTACATACAACACATAAATACACATACTCTGTATCTACATATTTTCACTGTGTATGTGTGTGTGTATGCATGTGTATATACGAGTACACACACATACATAGATGTATAAACATACAAATACACACACCTACGCAGTCATATAATATAAAATCACTAGTTACGCATAGTATAAATCAGTAGTTGGCAACGCATTGGACCCAATCAGGTGCCGACCCCCAGTCCTTAAACAAAATTAGTGAACCAACCGACCTTCGATTGATTTCAGACTGATTTTTAGATCGCGTATTTTGTTAATTGGTAATTACAATAATTAAAAACAATAATCTAAACACATCTGCTTTTACCATTTTCCGTAAATTCAACTTGTAATATTCACATAATTTACCGTTTCATTTAACCAATATTCCAATATTCTGACGTGTGCTAGAACATTCTGGTTTTACGTCGCTAACTTGATGTAAGTCACTTGGAATCAAAACAGTCTGTCTCAGAAAACTGTCAGTTAGGATGTGATAATGCCATTTAACTCAAAATTATTTCTTAAGGACATTAAGTTTTTAAATAGTTTTATTAAAACTATTGTATTTATAAGTTTATAAACAGAAAGACAATTCTTTTAATAGGTAACCATTTTACTATTTTGTTGCTGTTATTTTCGAAAACAATTTACTGTTTTTTAACATGTAGCACACGAGAATATATAATGAATTATGTTGTTAATTCATTTGTAGCTACACAGTACTTACCAATAAAACAAACCACTTTTGATATTCTTGTAAGAATAGAGAACATTCTAACTTAGCCTCAAACAGCATATTGTCAACAAGCTGTTGAAGTAAACTTTGGTACTGCAATTTTCATAAAGAAATGTTTTGGTTTTAAGTAAAATAACTATAGTGATTATTGAATACTTTTTCTTTCTTGCAAACTCAGTAAACCAGGCAATCACATCGAGAGGCACTTTGGGATAGATAAATCATCCGAAATTCAATGAATTTAGGAGGATGGACTTATTTGTTCCTACAAAATCAAAGATCGGTGTTCCAAAACCAAAACAAAGACCAGTAAAAATACAATATAATGATGGTAATGTCAACCGCAGAAATCAAACTACACTCATACTTTTCACAGAGGAGAACAAATCTACAGGCAGCAACATATTTGTGGCTGTGATATATGACTTAAGAACGGACTTTTCTCTTCGTATTACTGAGATTTGTTCACACAGGCAATTCAAACTATTTAGTATTCAGTTCGATGTGGAAATAGACGCCGTACTAGATAAAATTCAATAAGATATAGTAATGATCTGTCAAAAAAGCAAAAACTTCACGCAGAAGATGTATCTATACTATAAAATGCAGATTTTGTGTGTGTGTGTGTGTGTGTATATGTTTAAAATTCATACATTTACACAATCCCAAATTTCTTCGATTAAACAATCGCAATTAATATTCTAAATACAATAAGTTAGGTCACTGCGTCATTTTTTCACTCCAAAAAATTCCTAATAGCGAATAAAATACTTAAAACTATACAAGTAAACATTTTCCCCTTTCTAATACAAATCCTTTCAACTCCTACTTTCTCTTAATGAGCCTTTACGAAAAATCAAACAACAAATACAAAAATAAAGGAAAGAGAAAAAGAAAACTATTTCAGTATCAAATCACATTTCGATACTGTAATGACAGATACTAAAAGTACATACAAAATTACTTTGCCCTTCTAAAATTAACTATTTCTATTCCTCTTACACATCGTTTCAATTGCTACTTTCTCTTATCAACGTTTACGAATGATCCAAGAAAAAAGACAAAGAAATGAAGGAGAGTGAGAGTCAAATAAACAGACACACTGCCAATCATACGTAAATACACAAATATATATGTACCTATGGTTACCAATGACCTCATTCTAATTGGCGGGAATTATAAGTTTACTTTCCATTTCTAACACCGTCATTTACCAGCGAGACATCTTTCTCAAATACGATCAACAAACATTTATTCCCTACAAACTGTGAGTTTTTTTTGAAAATCTTTTCGTAAATCTTGAGATTAACACCCGCATCATTACCTACCTAACCCTAACAAACCCTAACCCTAACACTGTAGTGAAAATCGTACGGGTTTTAATCGGAAAATTTTAAAATCTTTTTTAAAACACTTTTACTTACTAACAACTTTTTTATTTAGTGTGTGTGTGTTGCCCATATATATATACACTTAAGACTTAGTTGTGGGTTGCGAGTTTGATCGGCAGAGGTCATTATTATTATTATTTATTTATTATTATTATTATCTTAAATTTTTCCCAAAACGCCGGCTTCGGGCAGGTGGAGAATAGTCGATTATATTGACCCCTGTGTTCAACTGGTACTTATTTTTTAGACCCCGAAAGGATGAAAGGCAAAGTCAACTCCGACGGAATTTGAACTCTCACACTCATACATACAAATATCTGTCATTCTCTTCCAAATACGATCGACAGTCAAACATTTATTCCTTACAAACTGAATTTTTTTAATAACTTTCTTGAAACGCATTTACTTACTACCATATATAAACACAATACACATTAATACACACATACATACAAATACCTGTCATTTTTTTTTAGTGTGTGTGTGTGTGTGTGTGTTGCCCATCTTAATATATAATGCTGAAGTTCTGTACTTACTAACATTTTTTTATTTAGTGTGTATGTGTGTGTGTTGCCCATATATATATGCACTTAAGACTTAGTTGTGGGTTGGGAGTTTGATCTGCAGAGGTCATTATTATTATTATTCAGATTAACACCCGCACGATTTTCACTAGGGTGTTAGGGTTACGGTTTTAGGGTTACGATGAGGGTTAGTCTTACGGTTACGGTTTTAGGGTTAGGGTTAGGTAATCGTGCGGGTGTTAATCTGAAAAATCACCGAAATGTGAAAACTACCGACCCTCCCATCTGTTATAACTTTTGTTGTTCTGTTTAATATGTACATAGATTATGCCTCCAAACAAGAGAGCTTGCTGGGGAAAGAAAGCGACCGGTTTAAAAAGACAGCAACAGACTGCAGCAATTCACCACATTCCAGAAGTTACTTTGAACATAATGCAAAACGGTGCATCATCATCCACTGCCCAATCTGATCGAATTCTGCCAGAACTGTGTAGCAACAGATCGCCAGCAATTGCTTCATCAGAAATTGCCGTCATACCTCCCGCGAAAAGGAATTACCCTGCTATGTGTAATCAAGGCAGCGCAAAAAGTTGTTTTGCACAAGCATTTGTATAGCCAATTAGACGGATGAAATTTACGTACATTTAATAATGTTACACAAAACAGCCTTCATACTTACCCTATTAATTTCATCTTTTGAATTATGAACATATTTACATCATAAGGGTTTTTTCGTTGTAAGGCTTTCTTTTTTAGTTGATTTTCACCTAGCAAGACTAATCGTAGATGGCGTAATAAGTCACACCCGGACAACGTCGGGTTATACTGCTAGTCTCCACTAAAGTTCTACAAGAAAAATCATTTGGGACCCGGATTTTCTCTCAACTAGACAGATATACGGGGAGGGGGGTGGGCGAAAAAAACGTATCCGCCACACATGTTCTCTCAGTAACATTTTCAAAAGTGAAATGCACGAAAAACAAGTTAAGAAACAGGAGTCATTGATGAACTGTTCGAAAACGTGTATCCCTGGTTTCATCCAGCCTATCATCAGCAAATATCACGCTAACTGTTGTGTCAATGACAGCATAAATGTCAAATTAATCCATGGTCCCAACTTTTATTATTATTACCTTGTTAGTTATTATATTAGTTCAGTAGATGAATGTGGTCCACCATCATTGCCTCATAGGCATCTGGTCCATGAACAGAAAAAAGGTCGCTGAACTCTTGCTCTACTTTGGACATAAAGAAAGAAAGAGAAAAATATGGGTATAGTAGTGGAGTATGCTGGTTAGTCACAAGGTGTACTGCTTTGCAGAACCTAACTCATCGTCATTTAACGTCTGCTTTTTATGCTGGCATGGGTTGGACAGTTTGACAAAGAACTAGCCAGCTGGGGAGCTGCCCAGGTTCCAATTGTCTATTCTGACATGGTTTCTACGGCTGGATGCTCTTCCTAAGCCAACCGCGTCACACAGTGTACTGAGTGTTGTTTACGTGGCACTAGCACGGGCGCTTCTACGAGGTACCAGTACAGGCGCTTTTATGTGGCACCAGCATGCGTACTTTTTATGTGACACAAGCACAAGTGCTTTTTACGTGAAACCAGCATCCGCGGGCTCTGAAGGGAAGGGCCTCTCAGCTGAGAGAGGAAAGTGGAGGACATGCTTGTATGGATAGACATAGTTCTATTTAGCTTGATGGGTCTTGTCATCTCCTCTGTGAAGTCCAAGGTTCTTCCTCACTACTTTGTCCTACTTCTTTCCTCCACAGGTTCCCACAACAATTAGAGATGAGCACTTCTTTATGTAGCTGTTCTCATCCATATGCATCACATGACCATACCAGTGCAATCTTTTCTCTTTTACTTGATTTTTCTCTTAAATCATTTACACTCTGCCGTACACACACACACTGACATTATCCATCCAGCAGATGCATACTGGTTTTATTTCTTTGAAGCCTACGAAGGTCCTCAGTAGTCACAGCCCATGTTTCACTACCGCCTAGCATAGCTGTACGTACACAGGCATCATACAATCATACACTTTGAGGAAGAGGCCTTTTGTTACCAACAAATGTAGTAGCACTCTGAACTTTTCCCAGCCTGTTATTTCAGCAACTACGCTTTCAGAATTTTCTCCTCCACTACTAACTTGGTCGCATAGGTAACGAAAGCTACCTACTACTTCTAAGGACCCCAACCAGACATTTAAGGAAGTCTATTCTCGGTATATTGTTAGCGTTTATTGTACCTGTGTCTGCTACACACAAAACTACTTTTTCTCTTAATCTTCCTGTGATACCGCTGCACCTTTTTCTGTCCATTGCTCGGAGTTTCTACCAACATTTTGTCTACATATCGAACCGATCTTTAGCGAACTCCTACTTGTACATTAGATCCATTGCTGTAGTCATTGCCTTACTGACACCGACTAAAAACACAATATTCATAATACAATTTTGGCTTGTGTTTATTACTATATTTGAAAACAAATTACAACCAGATTTTATCCATATTACTGCAAAGAACCCCCCCCCCCCCACAAAAAACCCCCATTCATTTTAGAGGTTCAGTGAACGAATCCTTAAATTTATATCTCCAACTCAGGATGAAACAAATAGTCCTGCCCAAGCTCGTCGAAACGCCGGTGTTAAAACGTGGGTGGCTGATGAAGGAGAATGTTCTCTATGTGGCTCGTGTGTTCTCGTCTACGTTTGTTTGCAATGTCCTGTACCCAGATATGCACCTATACATACAGGTGGATGTCGGTATGCACATACCTGTACGTATATATGCATATACTCATTTACTATTTGTTTTTACATGATTGAACGCAGCGTCTTCCAAAATGTAAGTAGTTTTCGTAAACTCATATCCTCCGACGCTACTCTATCTCTTTCCTCCCCCCCTCGTTTTTCCTCTGTACTACTACGTATCTCGCTTTACCCCTCTCGTTCTTCCTCTGTTACTACTACGTATCTCTTTTTCCCCCTCGTATTTCCTCTCTTTCTCTTTTCCTCTCGTTGCTCACCTATTCTTCTACTTCCTCCCTGTTTCTCCCTCTACCACTCTCTCTCTTCCCTTTACACCGGCATGGTCACATGCTTCCGGTCAATAATCCTTTCCTTCCTTGGCTTTCGCCAAGCAACGCACGCACCACTTTGTCCCTCTCGAGTCCGTGCCTCATCGCGTTCATACACACATAATTTTTCTCGTCTGGCCGTAAAGCCTTTTCTGTTTATTTTCCTGTCTTGTTTTTTGTCCGCCACTACATTCCTCCATGGCTAGATTTAATTTGCGTATACAAATTTAATCTGCGATCCATGGGACGAGCCGTTTTAGCGATGCGTCCTGCCCAAGCTCGTCGAAACGCCGGTGTTAAAACGTGGGTGGCTGATGAAGGAGAATGTTCTCTATGTGGCTCGTGTGTTCTCGTCTACGTTTGTTTGCAATGTCCTGTACCCAGATATGCACCTATACATACAGGTGGATGTCGGTATGCACATACCTGTACGTATATATGTATATACTCATTTACTATTTGTTTATATATATATATATATCAGGTCATCCCATAAGTTCTGTCCGAATTTTGAATAAAGAAAGCAAGTGATCAAATGTTATATTTAATTGAAATTTAATCACCAATGTACTTTCCCTGATTATCTATGACTTCCTTCCATCTACAAGCTTTTTAATCCCATCAATGTAAAACTCTTTTGGTTTCAAAGCGAAGAACTCTGAAATGTCAGTTTCGACCTCCTCCTGGCTTGCGAAAGTTATGTCCCCCAAATGATTCTGTAAACTACGAAACAAATGGTGGTCTGAAGGAGCAAGGTTGGGAGAATAAGGTAGATAAAGAATTTTTTCCCAACCAAGCTCTTCGATCTTCTGTGATGTGATCTTGCAGTGTGGGGTCGCGCATTGTCCTGATGAAACATTACTCCTTTCCGATTCACTAAAGCGGGTCTTTTTTTCTTCAAAGCTTGGTTCAAACGCTCTAATTGCTGACAGTAGGCTTGAGCATTGATTGTTGCATTAAGTGGTAACAATTCAAAGTGAATTACTCCTTTGCAATCCCACCAGTTAGAGAAGAACCTTTTTCCCATGAAGTTCCCATCTCGGTTGTGGTTGAGCTTTTTCCCTTTTACCAAGCCACTGTTTACGACGTTTAACATTTCGATAGAAAATCCATTTTTTGTCACCAGTCAATCCAAAAAGGGTGAAATGAGTTCGCGAGAATGGAGAGAAGAGCAGATGTCAACTCGGGATTTGTGCTTGCTTTCGGACAATTCATGAGGCACCCATTTTCCAAGTTGTTGAAGATGACGACGAACAGTTGTATGGTTTGAACTAAGCTTTATTGCCAATTCTTCAACTGATAATGCAGGATTTTCTTCAAGTAATGCCTCAAGGCGCTTATCATCAAACTTAACTGGATGTCCTGTTCGATCTTCATCTTCACTTCTGAATTTTGAAAACCATCTTCTGCAAGATCTTTCATTTAAGCATTCTTTCCCATAAACTGAGTGTCTGTTTCGAGTTGGCTGCAGAGTTTCCTTTTTTGTACTCATAAAGCATTATGTGCATCCCGAGTTCTTTTACAAGGCTTCACTGCAATAAGTGTGTGAATCTGCGACGGGAATATGTTGAATAAAATCAAAATTTACTAATCCTGCAGTAATTTTCTTCTACCCAAAGCCAGCCCCTCCCCCGTGTGTGTACATAAATTGTGCGTGTTTATGAGCATCTACGTGTGTCGGCCTCTATTTGTAGTTATCGCATTCAGTCTCAAGCCCGGTGGATAGTAATTATACAGAATATATGAGGCATGCATATGTGTGTGTGTGTGTGTGTGTGTGTGTGCATATATATATATATATATATATATATATATATATATATGTAGAGAGAGAGAGAGAGAGAGAGAGAGAGAAAGAGAGAACATTCTGCTTAAAATAGAGCTAAGAAAAATTTATGAACTATGTTTGATAAAAGATGGAAAAGTTTTCAGGAAATAATAATAGAACGGAACGCATATATTGTTGACTGAAGTATCTAACAGTATAAAGTAAATGGTGAGGAAGGAACACTTGAGCCGTCTGAAGGAAGTGATGGTGGTGATGATGATAATGATGGTAGTGGTGGTGATAATGGTGGTGTTGGTATTATTGTAGTGATGCGTTAACCTCGCGCCACCACCAGGTTCCCCCGCTCTCCTTCTCCACATAGCCCTCTGCTCCGGCTGAAGTAGAACTAAGTTCGTGTTATTTTTAACCATCTTAAGTAGAAATGTGCGAGTGTGTGAGTGTGTATGTGTAAGAAATAAAAACCACGTTAGACATTTTTAATTATGCTCTTCTTTCTCTCCCTCACTACATTTCTCCCCCATCAGCATTCACTATTTGTTTTTCCACCCCTCAGTCACTTTTACTATTAACTGTCCCTGTATTTCTACTCCAAATTTTTCATACTCTCTCTCTCTCTCAATGCATTCCCAACCTTTTTTTTACACATGTATTTTTACCTTTACTGTATCCACCATAAATCAAATCTAGCAAATCACACATCCTTCCTACCGCTTAAAAAAAGGTGGGGCATATTGGAGAACACATCCCCAGTATGGTTCTGGCTGAAACAGCTCAACCATCACTACTACCAGTTACCAGAAATAGCAATCCAATCTCCATTCAAAAAAAAAATTAAACATTGGATAATGTGATCCTTGGTGTACTGTGTCAGACCTGGAAGGATGAAAGGTTAAGTCAACTTCAGCGGAACTTGAGCTCAGAGCATACAGATGGGCGAAATACCGCTAAGCATTTTGCCCGGGGGTGCTAACGATTCTGCCAGCTCACCACCTTAAGCCACAAGGGCAGCCATTTTGGGGCGGGGGATAAATCGATTATACCGACACCAGTGTTTTCACTGGTACTTAATTTATCGACCCCGAAATGATGAAAGGTAAAGTCGACCTCGGTGGGATTTGAACCCAGAACGTTAAGACGGACGAAATACCGCTAAGCATTGTGTCCAGCGTGGTAACAATTCTGCCAGCTCGCTGCCTTGATAATAATAATCTTTTCTACTATAGGCACAAGGCCTGAAATTTGCGGGGAGGAGACTAGTCGAATACATCGACCCCATTGTTTCACTGGTACTTAATCTATCGACTCCGAAAGGATGAGAGTCGACGTCGACGGAATTTGGATTCAGAACGTGTAGACGGACGAAATACCACTAAACATTTCGCTCGGCGAGCTAATGATTCCGCCAGCTCCAAGAATGTGATACTCAACTTCAAAGAAATAGTTTTCAACAACGTATTATTGTTAAAATAACAAATACAATGATACTCCTTTAACTTGTCAGTGTCACATTTTATAAAGACCGCAATGAAGAAATTGATGGAAAGCGAATTGGATCTGTCATGCGAACATAGCACAAATAGATCCACACATAAGGAGAAGGAATAGAGGAGGTCGTTAGTTTGTCATAGAGCTGAGCCAAACAGTTATAACATGCCATACTCGAGGACAAGTATAAAAGCCTATATTTAAACTAGCTTCAGCCAAAGTAATCTAACTAAACAATTATGGCTGTCACAGGACAGAAACATTCATAGGTATGGAAGCAGTGTTTTTCATCTTACAAAAAGAAAAGAAAATTACTGGATACGAGAGGTTGTGTGCGTGTGTATATGTATACACACACATATATGTGTGATGTATGTGTACAACACATACATACATACATATATATATGATATATGTGTACACACACACACACACACACACATATATATGAATTAAAGGACAGCCTTTCCCTTTAACATGCTGTATTGAAAGAACAACAAACGTATATGATGAGGAAGAAGGGTAGGCGGAGTTTATGGGAATACAAAAACAAACATACTTCACTTCGTGGGATCAGTTCAAGTTTTTACGATGATAGTTGTAGTAGTTAATGTTCAATGAAAGGCAGTCAACGTGGTGGTGACGGTAGCGAAGGTAGCCGGGACGGTAATGGAGTAGTAAAAAGGTGGTTTAGAGATGGTGTTTTCGGATGTCTTTCAGCGGCTTACGAATACAAACATTCCTGCAGGTGACTGTAGATCAGTATTGCGCGCGCGCGCGCGTATAAAAGTGAGTAAAGAGAATCTCGAGATTATCAATAGTATGAATTTGAACAGTAATGACAAAGAAAGTTACGCTAAATACTGTACATGATGAATTCGTGGTCTAGTGAACTGCTTAGAGAGAAAGTAAACAAACGCTTAGCGACGATTGTTACTGACTTCGAATGAGAAAAGATAATCTCTACGAATCAAGAATTCTCAAGAATTTATTTATTTGTCTATCTTTTCTGGAGGTAAGGGACAGCTGCGAACACGTATCTCTACTTCAACAGACATCAACATACAATTGTCCTATCTTGACTCCAGCCAGTAATAAGACTTAGACATAAATGAAAAGCAAACAAAACATTTATGACGCGCGCGCGCGCATATCTGTTATCCCATCTGAGAATTACATTAAGAGTAGACATGTCTGTAAAATCCTTACCGTCAAAATCAACAGGAATCTATTTACAGTACGCAAACCCACATACATACATTTATGTATGTGCATGAGTGTGCCTCGTTACCCTCATGGACCTGTAGAACGCCTGCGATCGTAAGGTAATGAAAGAAATTAAGAGCCACCATCTTCGTGCTATTCCTAAACCAATCCCTAATCAAACTTTTATTATTACACTCCACACCCACCACCAACTCCTCCACAGTTATTACACTTCATTCAGTGTTACTAGTGCTACTTCATTATAAGACTTAACTGATCCGACAAACTGAAGATATTTTTGTTTTTGTACTCCCATAAACTCCATTCGATTCTCTCGTTTATGATAAATATACAAGTGTTGGCAATTCTGCATGGTTTATAGAAAATATCTGTATGTATATATTTAACTCTAGATTAACCAAGCGTTACGCATATCAGTAAACATTCTGTATGCTATTTTAATAAGAATAATTTTGCTCTTACCCGGGCTGTTAACGACAGATTTTATTTTCGTAGCTGACGAGGCGAAACGATACTGAAATACATGCCTACGATCCAGTGACATCATTCCCCCCCACACCCACAAAAATGTATTATCACACATGTCTCACCATCATTATATCATAATCGTTTAACGTTGATTGTATGACAGGAGCTGCTAAACCAGAGGACTGAGAGCAAAGCTCCACGCTCTCTGTTTTGGCATGGTTTTGACGGTTCGATGCCCTTCCTAATACCAACCACTTCACATGTCTAACCGGAGAATTTTCTCTCGGGAATATCTCCGCAGCTAAAGGTCTTAATCACACCTAAAGAAAAGCAAATTTGCTTATAGATGAATATATAACTTTTAGATGTTATAGTTAATGAAATCCTTTGTTTCTGTTAGGTCTTGTGCATCCGGTCTCCTTTCATTTCAGTGAAGGAAGGGTAGCCGAAAAAGTAGTTACATTGTTATTTACTCATTGATTTAATAGAAAGGAAAAACGAAAAGACTGAGTGAAAAGAAAAGACGAACAGAGAAATAGAGACGGAAAGAACAAAACAATACAAGCCAACGAGAAACCCCCTACGCGCTAGATCAAGTTGCTGGAAACAACAGCCAATTCCGCACAATATTTATTAATCTATTCCTTTTTAGCGCCGTATATTTCTTTCGTATCTTTCCATGTACACAATTATTATTATTATTAGCCAATCCACAACACCAACGAAGTACAGGTAACAGATACCTACATGAACGAAGCTAACCTTGAGCTCAGCAATAGAAACTATAACGAAAACGAGCACATGCGCAAGCCAGCATGGGATCGTCTCCGTGGTAGCTGATCTGTTGGAAACAGCAGCCGATTTTCCATACCACTGCTATCACTACTACTTGTATAGGTATTCGTATTCTTCGTTCTCTCCCAACCCTTTCATCGAGGTTGCCTCACTTAGTTTCTTAATGGCTTGGTCAGGTGAGGAATGATCATTTTCTAGATACACTGGAGATCCTACCGCAGAACCAGCCCACATACTTTGCAATAGATTGTACCTTCTAAAAGGTACCCAGAGGTCAAGTGGCCGACCTAATTATAGAAAATGCAAGTATGGATTATATTTACATATCAGTACATTCGCTAACAACGTGTATACAATAACAACGTTATCTCAAAACTTAAGTGCTTCCTCTGTGTATGTGTGTGAGCGCGCGCAGAGCGAATCTTGATCCGTAACATTTGGATTTAATAAGCAATACATATAGAATACAAACCACATACTGATAACGCATTACAAATAAATTCTTTATACACACACACACACATGTATATTACATCTATGCCTTTATCGACCAAACATACAGCACTGTCACATATACGTGTATACATTCACACATACACACGTATGCTTGTGCGTGTAAGTATACATAAACACATGTATACACGCACTCAATATATATGTGTATACATGTACAATGTATGTACACACACACTAACACAAATATGGTTCTATTACAGATAAACTCAATCAGATGGGCTTTTTTATACAGTTTTAATTTACGCAAATTCACTCACAAGAAATGGGTAAACTCGAAGCGATCTAATGTGACATATATGTCCAAGATGCAACGCAGTAGGATTGAACCTGGAGCTTAGTTGCGAAGCGAACTACTTGCGCTAAATCTACATACAGGTACAGAGAGATATATTACACACACACACACACACACATAAACATGCATACAAAATACAGGTGTTATACACACACACACACATACTCACACATATATACAACGGATGTAATCGGTAAACCGAGACATTCGATTTAAAGAGATCAATAAAGATCGATAAAATGAGTATGAGACTAAGTATTAGGTCGATTTAATTGAGTAAAACTTTTAAACGTGGTGCCCCAGCATGGCCACGGAACAAAAGAAATATATATTTAAAAATGCATTATGTATTATTGGAGAAAAAGTAAAAAGAAATCAGATTATACACGCTGTCTCCCTCCCTCAATCACATTCTTTCTCTCTCTCTCTCACACACACAATCCATCTAAAACACACCTACCTACTTACATTATAACCATAAAAATACTGACAGGTGTGTTATTAATGTATGTTGTGTTGTGACGTTATACTGTACTTACTGTACAGGTAGGTAGGTAGATCGTCGCAACACATTTCAGTGCTAAATATAAGTAGTAGTAATAGTAGTTCAGTCGTCTTGACATGTGAACTTTTGCTAAGCCTTTTCTCATTCTTGACATTCTGATATATGTCCTAGGTTTTATAATAAACAATGCATAGCAGACTTCATTTCCAGGCATGATAACCTTAATATTCCTGGAAGTGATGCTTTCTTGGTTTTGGACGCATAGCTACACTTTTAGACGCAGGCATGACTGTGTGGTTAAGAAGCCTGCTTTGCAACCAAGTAGTAGTCCGAGTTGAGTCCCACTGCCCGGCAGTTTGGGGAAGTGTCTCCTGCTATAGCCTCAGGCTAGGCAATGCCTTGCTAGTGAATTTGATAGATAGATTCTGTGTGGTAACTTTGTGTGTGTGTGTCTTTGTCACTCCCAAACTTCGTAAACAAACGTAATAACTTGTTTACATTTCCGAAACTTAGTGGTTCAGTACAAGAACCGATAGAATAAGTACCAAACTTAAGAACAACAAAACAAAAAGGTACTAGGGTCGATTTGTTCGACTAAAACTCTTCAGGGCTGTATCACAATATGGCTGCAATCCAATAACAAGTGAAAAGTGTCTTCAGATTGGCTTAATTTCGTTGCCAATATCAAGTAACAAATATCACGGAATGAAAACAGTGTAGCCCTGGAGATTTAATAAAGAGCTCATTTTAAAATTCCAAGCACGTTGCGAAATACGACAGGCAGCGAAGGCTGGAGGGTACAAGGGCTAAAACGTTCCTTTAACTTACCAGTGTCAGTGAATAATTACAAAATAATAATAGTAATAATAATAATAAATGGTTTCTGATTTAGGCACAAGGCTAACAATTTTGAGAAGAGGTGGTTTAGTCGATACCATCGACAAAATACTAGTATTTTAGTATTTAAGAGTCGAGAGAAACACCTCGAGGGATGTGTAAGACACTTAACAATCCCGCCAACTCGCACAATTTGCACAATGAACCTTATTAGGTGCCACAACATAACCGCACTCCAATGAGTGAAATAGTTAAAAACAAAACAGTGTTGGTCTGTGTCATAAGATCCGTTAACAATGTCTAGGGATTAATAAAGTATATACTCACTTCTTCACATTTTAAGATACGAGTGTATAATTATTACATTTCAAACTTGCAAAATTGAAAAGGTCATATCATTACAACACTAAAATCTGTCTTTATATTTATGGCTTACACATTTTCAATAAATGTTCGAAATGTGTGTGTGAATTAAATCTGTTGGATATACAAAGCAATATATCTTACAAATGTATGCGTTAATGTCACTATAGGGCAACGATATCTGATATAAGGAATAATTAAAAATGCAGTTAAGCATCTAAATATGCTGTAAACAACAGAGGTATTGAAATGTGTACACACACATTGTGTAGATTTCTGTTGAAAAATAAATTGGCAGAACCGCAATTTAAGGCAAGTATATTCGTTTATTCAACGGTACTCATAAGACTAATTGTTTCTTCCGAATATCGAAATGGGAAAGAAACACGATTAATTATTGAATAAAAAAATTCACACATATCGTGATTCAATTCAAAAGTCCCTTTAGTGCGTGTGTATGCATATATAACAGCCGGAGGCAAAAATAAGTGTAGACTGCCAACTTTTTGCCACAATAAATATATCTATCGACTCTGTTCAACAAACCGAGCTCCAGATATGAGAATATCTGTAGGGTACACAAGCAAAAAAAAGTCATGGGTTCGATATCTGAAGTGGGTGGTGCATTATGCCAATGAACAAGGCACTTTATCCCACACTGCTTTAGTTTGCTCACATATGAGAAACAGCCTGAAGCAGGTGTACCCACCCTTTTCTTCCCAACTACCTTACCCTGAATGTTTCATTGTGTTAAGGATGGGAGTGCTGAGGGAGGTGTCTATGCTTTTCGACTACATAAAGCATCATAGTGAATGATGAAATCATTTGGTAACTTGTTGCAGGAGAGAGGATTTTTGAACTGGCACAGTGCTTTTTTGTTAATACAGATAGGCTCGCCGGACCACGACGGCGTAAACCTTGTCGGATGGTCTAATAATGATGTCTTGCGTTTGCAGAATATCTGGAAGATGTCGAGTTTCGATGAAAAGTTTTCCGTACACCCGTTCTTTGTTCAATAATCCCATTTTTATCCTTCAGCTCCCGTCTCACTTTAATTCCCCCTCCCCACCTCACACTGACCGCTTCTCCCTCTCCTTTCAGTTGTTTCCGTCTCTCTCTCTCTTGATTAGTTTCTCCCTTCTGCTCCTTCATGTCTATGTATGCAAGCTTATGTTGTGTTGCGTTTCCCGCCAGTTGTTCTAAAACAGAGAATGTAAAACTCTGGACCCTGTCCGAAACGTTGGATACTCCACTCCATCGGTAATTTCATTGTACTTTTTCTGTCGCTTTTCCCAAGTCTTGTTGAAGTAGATCGCCACCAATTTCCGTTTATGTTCAGTTATAATAAAAACAATTTTACATTAATCTAATGGGTTAACTCTATACTTTTGTAGAGTGTAAGTTTATTATTCTTAAACAAAAATGAATATCTATGTATGTATGTATTTCACATACGTTATTACATACATATTTAAGCACTTAACGTATTCTCATGCAAAACCAGTCATACGCAAATACACATACACATGTATGTCAATACACACAAAAAAATTCGTGAAAAACAGGAAACTTGCTAGGCAAGACTCAAGTTTTGTCAATAAACCTTTGTCCTTCAGGGATTTTTTTCTCTTCTTTGCTTTGGACGGTTTTGTGCGTTTATAAGAAATATATGTATTGCATCTGTATTTCTATGTGTACATGTATTTAAAAGGATGAGTGTATGAGTACTGATGGCAGGAACATGCTCTTTTACCTATTTCTGTGTGCTGTGTATACTAGTCACAAACAGTGCAGTCTATGTACGTGAGTAATGCTCAAGCTATAAACTCATACGTTCAATGTAACTTGTGTTTATCGACGATATTGCATCCATTTATTTATGTGTGAGACATATAAGGCTCATAATTCAGGTGTCTATGAAATATAATCATCCGTACGTACATGAATATGAATATATATATACGTGTGTCCGTCACGGCTATGCTGAAGCACCGCTATCAAGAGTTTTAATCAAACGTATATCGATCCAGAACTTATATTACCGGATCTGAATTTATCGAGTCGCTAATTTGTGGCTGTAACATAAAAGAAAAAAAAAACCCACAAGTCTACTGTATATTCCCTGATTTCGAGAAACCATTGATAGGTTTAACCTCGGAATCTTATTCTTCCAGAAATATAGAAATCAAATGACGAATGGGGCACTATCATAAAAGCTAGTGATAATATTTGGAGTACTAAAAGCACCGCATTGAGTAGTTTTTGTTCCTGCTAATGTTGTCCAGACATTGATAATTAATATACGAGAAGCCACTATGTTGTTATACAGACAACATTAAGGTGGTGCTAAAGAACAAGACAAAGTGTTATCAATGTATCCCAATCAGACTGACATTATATACGACAATAATATGTAGTTTAACGCATTGAAACTTCACGTTCTGTTACGGAAATTCAAGAGTACATTCGTGACAGAAAGTTCAAAGAATGGAAAAACGGAGGAAGAGAAATTCGGCACCGATGCCCACGAGGTTACATTGTGGAAGGACCGGAAGAGGAGGTGGTGGAGGAAAAGTTCTTTCTAAGACGGGAGAGTGAAAAAGGGAGGTGAATATCTGTGAGTGCGCGAGTCTGCAAGTGTGTGTGTAATAACAGAACGTGTGTGTGCGTATGTATGTGTTGTGTGTGTGTGTGTGCGTGGTTTGGTGGTGTATCTGTTAGTGTGTATGTGTGTGTTTGTGTGTGTGTGTGAGACGTAGTGGAAGGAATTAGTAGCAGGAATAGTTAGTGGGTGCTTATGGACAATGGTCAGTGGAAGAGGTCAGCAGGCAGTTTTTGAGTATGTGTGTGTTCGTGTGTGGGGTTGTAGGTGTTGGGTACGTGTGCGTTTGTGTGTGTATTTTGTACGTGCGCGTGTGTGTATGTGTATGTTTTTGTGCGTGCGTGTGTGTTTGTGTGTACGTGTATGTTGTGTATATGTGCGTTGCTGTGTACGTGCGTTTGCTTCTGTATGTGCGTGTGTTGTTTATGCCCATGTGTGTGTGATTGTATGCGTGTCTGTGTGTGTTGTGTTGGTGAGAGGTGTGTATGTGTATGTGGGTGTGTGCGTGTGTGTGTATGTGTGTGGATGTGCGTGTGTGTGTGGGATTGTGAGTGTTAGGTACGTGTGCGTGTGTGTGTATGTGTGGATGTGCGTGTGTGTGTGTGTGTATGTTGTGTATATGTGCGTTCCTCTGTGTGTGTGTGTGTGTGCATGTGTGTGTATGTGTTTGTGTATGTGAGGTGTGTGTGCGTGTGTGTATGTGTGTGCATATGTATGCGGCTGTGTATGTACGTGTATGTAGGCGTGCGCGTATATATGGGTGTGTGTGTGTGTCTGTGTGTGTAGGGCTGTGTAAGGTGTGTGTCTCTACCACTGTGCGTGTGTGTGTATATATCTGCGTTCGTCTATGTGTGTGTGAGGGCGCGCATGTATGTTTGTCATGTGTGTGGGCGGTATATATGTAAGGTGTGTGGGAGGTGTACGTGTTAGGTGTATGGGAGGTATGTGTGAATGGGGGTATGTATGTGTTGTCAGGTGTGTGGGAGGTATGTGTGAATGGGGGTATATATGGGTTATGTGTGCAAGGGTGTGTATGCTTGGGTGTGTGTGTGTGTGTGTGTGTGTGTGTTTGCGTGTTTGTTAGCGTGTGTGTGTGCGCGCAAGTGTGCGTGTGTATGTGCATTTGTATAAGTGTGTGGGCAAATCTGAGCGTGTAAGTGCATGCATGTGTGTTGTGTGTGTGTGGTGTGTTGGGGTAGGTGTGCATACATGTGTGTGTATGGGTGCGTGTATTTTTTGTGTGTGGGTATGTGTGCGTGTAGGAAGAGATGAAATAAATTGTGGAAAATTGTAGTGATTGTAATAAAAAAGTGAATAATGGATATAATGTAAAGTGGATGAGGGGGGTGGGGTAAAAAAAAAATTTAATAATAATAATAATAATAATAAAATAATAATAAAAAAAATTATAATAAATAAAGAAAAGTGTTGCGTTGTCGTAAAGGGGAGAGTCATAAGGAGGAGGGGGCTGTGTTGAGTCCGAAGGGGAAAGATGATCTAAGGTTAAAAATATAGCGCTGTTCCAAGTGGAGTCACAAGGGAGTGGATCCATGGTGCAGGGCGAGGCCAAAAACGGAGATGTTAGAGGGGGAGTGGTTGGCCAAGTGGAAGTGACGGGCGACGGGGGAGTCCGAACCTAGCCGAACGTCCCTTAGGTGTTCGGTGAAACGGTCGGCCAGCCTGCGGCCCGTCTGCCCCACGTATAGTTTGTTGCATAGGTTGCATCTGATGCAGTAAATTAGGTTGGAGGAGGTGCAGGTGAAACTGTGTGGAATGTGAAGAGTATGTAGGTTCGACCCTACACGCTTATACACACACACACACACACACACACACACGTATCATATATACCTTTTCTTCTTTTTGCTTTTTAGTTACCATCATGGCTTGAACTGAAGCACATATGTATACACACACACGCACACACAATATATATTATATATGGAGTGGCTGTGTGGTAAGTAGCTTGCTTACCAACCACATGGTTCCCGGTTCAGCCCCACTGCGTAGCACCTTGGGCAAGGGTCTTCTACTATAACCACGGGCCGACCAAAGGCTTACAAAGAATAAGTCCTGTGATCGATTTGCTCCACCATGGTCGCAGTTAAATGACTGAAACATACACGTTGGTGGACTGAAAAGTTCAAAGGCTGACTATGAAGGAGTGATGCTAGAGCAGTGAAATCTTGCATGCATTAATTTCAACACTTATTATTAATAACTGCATTGTTTCTTTACAGGTAAACGAACATCTGACTGTTCAAGAAAGACTTCAAAGGTAACTAGTAGCGACTTCTCTTGAAAACTGACATCATGGTGTTATCAAGCACCTATAGGAAAAGGGTTTAGCCCCCAAGGACATTCATGCTGGGATGACGTTCCAGTTTTATCAACAGTACAAAAGTGAGTAGCTGAATTAAGGAGGGCTCTTGAAGATGACCCAAGGTCTGGATGTCCTCCAACTACCACTACCAAGGAAAACATTGATCATTTTCACCACATGGTGATGGATGACAGGCGATCGACTATAAATAGTCAATGCTTCTAGCATACCTCGTGAGAAGGTTGAAAGAATTCTGCAGAATGACCTTGGCATGACAAAGATTTCTGCTCGGTGAGTCCTGGGAAAATCTGACATAGTTTGAGACAGATCCCGCTGGTTTCCTTGAACGTTTCCTAACCCATGATGAACGTTGACTTTATCACTTTGAGTCACAGACAAAGAGACAATCCATGCAGTGGAAGCACTCCTCGTTACCTGCTCCAAAGAAGACCATGGTTGTTTCATCTGTAGGGAAGATGATGGCTCCAGTTTTGGGGATGCAAAAGGCATTGTGTTTATTGCCTATCATCAAAAGTGTCACACTATCGATGGAGAATACTATGCCAACTTGCTGAAGCAATTCTAAAAAGGGCATCTTGGCCGACTAAGCCTAGAGTGGATTTGGAATACGGAAACTGAAAGAAGCCCGTCTTGTGTGTGTGCGTGATAGTGCATGTCTCTTGCCACCACTGGACAATTGGTGTTGATGTGTTTATGTCTCCACATCATAGCAGTTCGGCAAAAGAGACCAACAGCACAAGTACCAGGCTTTACAATAAATAAAAAGTAAGTATTGCTGTCCATTCATTCGACTAAAATTCTTCATGGCGATGCCCCAGCATGGCCGCAGTCTAATGGCTGAAACAAGTAAAAGATAAAAGATACACAAGCATACAGGCATAAACATACATATACATATTCACAGATAATTGCATAAAGAGTGTGTGTGTGCATCTTCAATTCGGCTGTAAAGTTACACATAAGTGACTTAAGCATCGAGAGATTCCTGAACTGCACTTCAGACCCCTCATTCACACGTGACTTTACAGGTAAGTGACGCGCGCGCAATGTCCTAGAAAACTGAGTGCACATGAGCACTTTGGTGTTCTTTTACACACAAAAATATAACGACAAATATCAAATCTCATTGTTTATAACACACACACACTTTGAAATATGTGTGTTAGAGCGCCAATACAAATGTAAGGTGTTTTAGCAAATAACATTGGTAAGATTAGAGAAAAGGAATGGAGAGGAGGGAGTAAAATCAACAAAAAAGAAGAGCAAAACAAAACAAGAAATAACGTCAAGTTAGGTTTTCGGAAACTATCAAAATAATGAGGAGAGATATCGATCAGGGAAGGAAATCAATAAAAAAGAAACCAGAGTCATGGAAGAAGATGCAAAACAGTGATTTTGCTGGCAAAAAACATCAACATCTCTTTTCTCTGTCGGCTGTCATAAAAACTAGAGATTTCTTCGACGCAACGAGGGAACTGCTACATGGTCGTGCAATACGCTATGCTAAAAGTAGAAGTCAAATCTCTCACAAATCACACCATATTGTATAAGAATAAGGACATATTGGAGAGTGGCATCCAAGGCTTACAGTGAGTTATAGAATGTCATTGTCAGTCAAAGCTGACAAGATTTCTTTATCATTCAAAGATTAACGGCGTTTCAAAAATCGCAGGATGTTTTTTATTATTTATATACCATTACACATATACACACAAGTACATCAACTAAAAAAGAAATATACAAGTACATCTAAAAACTATATTTACACATCCATCCACTAACAACCACACCCACATATGCACCAATAACTACACAAATATGATTTATAGAATCCTGACAACTAAGACGGTGCTTTATGAATATATTACTCTTACAAGATAGAGACATTGTGTTACATTCGATCATTGTCTCTTGGCAAATAGCAGAGATGTCATAGCATCTTCGCAAATTGCTGAGAAACTGTAGTACAAACTAAGTATCATGGTAAACAACTGTAAAACTGTGGTTCATACTATCATAGAGTCCTGGTGAAGAAACAGGACAGGTCTTTAGGTTTTTCTTAGGCACAGGAGTGGCTGTGTGGTAAGTAGCCTGCTTACCAACCACATGGTTCGGGGTTCAGTCCCACTGCGTGGCACCTTGGGCAAATGTCTTTTACTATAGTCTTGGGCCGACCAAAGCCTTGTGAGTGGATTTGGTAGACAGAAATTGAAAGAAGCCCGTCGTGTATATATATATATATGTATATATATATAGCATATATATGTATATATATGTATATATATGTATATATATATGTATATATATGTATATATATATGTATATATATGTATATATATATGTATATATATGTATATATATATGTATATATATGTATATATATATAGCATATATATGTATATATATATAGCATATATATATATATGTGTATATATATATAGCATTATTATGATTGACCGTTGACTGAACACTATTCTATTTTTTTTTTTTTTTTTTTTTCTCCTTGTCTCCGTATTCTTTCTGTTGAAGAGCGTAGCTCGAAACGTCAAAGACTTTCCGTATTCCCGAGCGTCATACTAATATATACTTTTGTTATTTACACCACCTGTCCTCGTCTGTTGTTATTTTTTGTATATTCTCCCATATATATATATGTGTGTATATATGCGTGTCTGTGTTTGTCCCCTCCCCCCAACATCGTTTGACAACTGATGCTGGTGTGTTTACATCCCCATGACTTAGCGGTTCGGCAAAACAGACCGATAGAATAAGTACTAGGCTTACAAAGAATAAGTCCTGGGGTCGATTTGCTTGACTAACAGTGGTGCTCCAGCATGGGTGCAGTCAAATGACTGAAACAAATAAAAGAATTATGTGAATATGTAAATGTGACAAGACATAGGACATGATTAGCCTCTCAACTTGCCTTCCATATCTTTGTACTCTTAATCACTCTTTAAATCACATGGCTGTCCACTAGAATGTCTGATAGTTCCTGCAACTTGATACTGTTCTTTTGTTGCCCCTTTTCTTCCTCTTTCCATGCATCTGGAAACTTGAATCTAGCATTATAGCAAGAGTAGCAAAGATTGCACTAAAACAGATGTGTGAATATTTATGGAGGATAATAGTTGTATAATTAAGTGCTGGGCATTCAAAATGGATGGAATCCACGACGAAGATCAATGGTGACTTGGGATTAAGTGGTGAAAACTGATCTTAAAATGCTGAACCTTACAAACATGGTATAGGACAGCAATGAGTGGTGACAGTTTAGGAGAAAACCTGACCACCCATGCAAGCATGGCAAAACAGACATTAAAGTGATGGAAGTTGGGATGTATAATATATCTACATTTACAGTTTTATATTTAAGAGATGAGGAATTATGTACATTAGATGGATAGTTGTTCTCATCTTGTTTAACACAACTTTTTGGCTGATGTATCCTCCAGCCTTCATCAGGTGTGTTGGGGAAATTTCGATCTTGGGTTCTCATTCCTAAGGTATTTTTCGATGTTATTATTGATATTAATAATAATAATAATAACATTGAAAAATACCTTAGGAATGAGAACCCAGGTTCTAAATTTCCCCCAAGACACCTGATGAAGGCTGGAGGGTATATCAGCCGAAACGTTGTTTTAACAACAAACAAGATGTGGACAAATATCTGTCAAATGTAAATAATGTATCTACATTTAGTTCTCTCATTCATTCCTGTTAGGTCTACTTCCTTTCCCTCATCACTCTTCTCTCCTATTTACTGTGCCAAGCTGCCTGTGCAACAAGGATGGCGTTGGCACTGCATGTATTCAACATTATCATTGAACCTCTCTCCCATCACTATGATGGAGAGATGGCATCAGACACCTGTCCATATTCATACTCCTTCCACATTCTTTATCCATCTCACTTTCTCTCTCTCTCTCTCACACACACACATTACTCCCTTCCTGCTCACTCATTATTGATATATATTACTCTTACTTCCAGGATTGCTATCACATGCTTTCCTTCCTTCCACTTTCTTTCCCCTCAGTACTGTTCATATTGTTTTGATTCAATCCCCTTACAAATAAACATGCTGTTGCTATGACTGTTTCTTTTCTCTAACTCCTTCCTTTATTACTCACTTGTCACTATCACATTTGTTTTTCATACTACCATGGGTTGGGTAGGTCATCACAGTCCTGGTTTTGACATATGGCCAGTAAGTGTAGCAGGCCTATGCAAGCTAAAAGTATTTGATCACTTTTGCCTTTGCTGAATCCTCATAATTCTCTCTGAACTTTTTCATCACTGTCACTGTCAGTTTGACATTCTTCAACTTTTAAAAATCTTTTCTAGAGTGAACTTAACTGTGATGCTGACTTACTAGATGTCCTCCTGGGAGACCATAAACAGTAAAGCAGCAGCTAGAAACATGGATTAATACCATAAAGTTAGATTTGATCCTTGTGTGTAAAGTGTCTACTATTGGAATTGAGAATTAATGCATTAACAGTGATCACCAAGCATGACTTGAGAATTTATGTTTATGATGCTGTGATTTACCAGTTGGGGCTGGATTAGCCTATCTTGGATGAAACTGACATAGATATAAATATAGTGATGAGGATGAGTGATAGGGGATAATGGTTAGCAATAAAGAAGGGATGATCACCTGGGAATGGCTGGATACATATAAATTCAATGAAATGCTGTCCCTCATAGCAAAGTTGCCTTGATGTGATAGAAACGAAATGATAGTATATACGTACATTAATAAGGGGAGAAGGTAATACAGAGAGAATAATGAAGAGAAGATAGTAATTGGAGAATTAATATGAACATAATGGTGAAGAGAGACCCAAATATAGACATGCATTTTGATTTCCATCATTATCATCATTATTTTACATAAGTTTTCCCATGTTTGCATGAATTGTAAAGATTCTCTCCCAAACAGTACTTCAGCGTAAGTTATACTCTTTTCTCATCATTTTCATGAGGCTCAGCCTTTTAAGATCAGCCTTCACCCTTGCTTCTCATGTGTTCCTTGGTCTCTTCCTTCATCATGCTCCATCCACTAAGCTCTCAATACCTCTTAAAAAAACTGATCTCTTTATGCATCACATGTCCATATCAGCCAGTCTCCTCTCATATAAATAACATCTGATTCTTCTTATACCCAACTTATCTCTCAACTCATTTGTGCTAAGTGGCTCAATACATGCTAACATTAAAATATTAAGTGGAATATACTTTTTTCCAACATTTGCAATTCTTTTGCATTTAAGGCCCAGGTCTTGCTAATGTGAAGTATTGCACAAGCATTGAACAATATACCCTTCATTCAAGAGAGAAACCTTCTGTTGATAACCAATAGCTAAGAACTTGTTTGCTAGAGTTAAAGACAACTATTGTGCTGATTCCACCTTCTGAGGCACGAATGTGTGGCCATAGCAGTCCTCTTTCCCTCAATTACATGTTAAGTTCAGAAAAGTTTTGATTCTTGAAATTATCTACTTGTTTCCAAGTTATTTCAGAGTTAATCAAACAACTAACATCATGAACATATTTATATGGAGAACAAGAAGCCATTGTTTACAAATCAAGGTAAATATCAACTTAGTCACATAAATACACACAAACATACATAATGTGTGTATATATATATTCAAATATATAATGTATAAATATGCATGTCTATAAATAAACTACACAAACACACACAATGAGCTTCTTTCAGTTTCTGTCTACCAAATCAACCCACAAAGCTTTCATCGACTTGGGATGATAGTGTCACCCAAGATGACACTAGCAATGAGACTGAATTCAAATCCATGTGATTGGGAAGTAAATATACACACAAGCCACTGGCCATGTTGTTTCATTTATGCAAATTACCTAAGCCATTAAAGTTTTTTTTTCATGTTTTGAGTGTCTCATTTGCTGGAGATAAGATAGGACAGCTGCTATGCTGATGATGCCTACTGGGGCAAAAACAGATGTCTACAGCTGTCCTCTTGTCTCTTGACAATCAGATTCTTTTTCCCTTAAAAGGATAGCAACTTGGAAAATTTTAGAAGAATGTATTATCACCTCTTTTGATTTTTGAGCTGGCACCATTCACCACCACCCTGGAAGCATAGATAATTTTAATAAATCGAGAATCTTTCTTGTATGGTATTCAATAGAAACTTATCATTGTTATTTTTTTTGTGGGGGAGGGGGTGCTACACATAATCATACATACACCCTCATACACATATACCAGTTTGTCTAGAGAGCAGTTATTTTGCTTGTCATAAAGTTTCCTTCTTTACCCCTACTCCTTAGTATGTGTGTGCATGTGTGGTTAATAATGAAGCAGAGAGAGAGAGAGAGCAGGGGGGGGGAGAGGATGTTGTTCTTAAATTTCAGTTCTTTTTTGCTGACTTTGAAATAGTGATGGGATGAACATTCTAAAGAGTCTCTCCCTTGCCCCAACTGCCATTTTAAGGAGTCTCTCTCTCTCTCAGTATTTCCACCACCACCATTAACACTCAAAGGAGTTTCCCTCACTACCACCACTTGGAGGAGTCTTCTCCCTACTACTACTCACAACCTCCACCATGGTTAACACTCTCAGTTCCTCTCTCTTTCTTTCTCTATCACTGCAACAGGCATTAAGTTATCCAGAGTTAATTCTGGATGTAGTCTCACACTCCTTACAACTTACATTCTTTATATTTGCTGTGTTTCAGAAAATAAAATTAGGACACATTCTCAGCACTATCAAGGTTTACTGGCTTCACTCTTGATATAGTCATATAGAGTCATGCTCTGGTTACAATCACATCTGTTAGCCCTACCCACCCCTTTTTTTTTTTTTTTTTACTTAGTTAACTAAGTAGAGAGGCAATCAACCCCAACTGATTAATTTATACATTAAAGCATTCTACATCCTCTCCCCAATATCATGTGACTCCTGATATTGTCACTGGGCATAGAAACCATTTTCATTTCAGTCACATCTGTGAAGGGAATTGATATTAATTACCACAACAGCAGCATATGCATTTTTTTTTTTTAAATCTAATCTACCCCAGTAAAAATAGTGCTGGCACTCAATTAGAATCATCCTCAACTGATTTTAAGGACCAGGTGAAATATCAGAATAGATGTCCTCTTTCACTTTTATTATTCCTATGTTTTCATACGATGATAATTATAATTCTAAAGGTTTGTGGAGAACTCATTTTACCCATTCAAAAACTTAACTCAATCCTTTAATATTTGGTGTCAACATTTGTCAAAATATCTGCAAGTTAGCCACTGATACGGTTTCACAGCAACTGGCTTGGGAGAAGACTGTTGGTGAGTACATATAGGTCTCAGGGTTTTAGATATAATTTTTTCTCTCTCAGTCATTCCAGTTGTCATCAGAGGAAAAAAACTATAAAACTCCTAGGCCTATATAAGCTAGTCAAGTCTTGTCTTAGGCCAGTTGCTGTATAACTATATCAGTGACCAGGTCGCAGATAGTGTGATGGGCTGTAATTTGCTTTTGTCTTAAGAATTTTGATATTTTCCATTTTTACCCTTTTCCCACTTCTGTAACTTCTTCATAAGGTATAGGATTTCTATTCTAAAACTCCAAGAATTGATATAGAACATTCCAGGCTGCCAAGCATTCTTCCAACACAGACTCTTGATAGTCACATACCAGTGACAAACCATTTCTCAGACAATGGCTAAAAACAAAAAGATTTGTTACAAATTCTTGTATGTATATGTGGGAATGTGTTATGTCTGTCTGCCTATAAAATATAGCTTGCACTGTAGGGACATTCCTTACCTAAACAGCAGATAATAGTTTTGGTACCTGTCAATAGTATGTCTCTTCCAGCAGTGCCAAATGGCTTTGATGCTACCATGGAAATGTCCAGTTTGTTTCGACCCACAATGTAGCATACTTTTTCCTCACTGCATTCAGTCAGAAGTAGCTGTAATCACACAAACCATGCAGCTTCCAGCTTTGGTCATTCTCTCAGAATACCTTTGCCATATCCAAGAAGAATTTTGCTACCTTCACCAAGTCACAAATGACTGCTCTGTATTAAATACAATGCCAGCAACATAGGACATTATATATATTGTTTAAGCATGCATGCCCTTCAAGCCAAGTGAGACCTAAATCCAAGGCCTCTGCCAGGGGTGTAGCCAACCCACTTATGTGTACCTTTCTTCATTGGACACTAAACTCCGCTTGTGAAGACCTGTTGAGGCAAGTGAAATCGAAATCGAACTAAATTCGACGACTGGCACCCATGCCAACGTCGTCTCCTTCATTGGACACTAAACTCGGCTTGCAAAGACATGTTGGGGCAAGCAAAAGCGAAATCGTGATGGCACCTGTGCCCAGCGTCACCTTCCTGGCACTTGTAAAGACATTCAAGTGAGATCGTTGCCAATGCCGCTGGACTGGCTCCTGTGTAGGTGGCACGTAAAATACACCATTTTGAGCATGGCCGTTGCCAGTACTACCTGACTGGCCTTCGTGCCGGTGGCACGTAAAAGCACCCACTACACTCTTGGAGTGGTTGGCGTTAGGAAGGGCATCCAGCTGTAGAAACTCTGCCAAATCAGATTGGAGGCTGGTGTAGCCATCTGGTTCACCAGTCCTCAGTCAAATCATCCAACCCATGCTAGCATGGAAAGCGGACGTTAAACAATGATGATGATAATGATGATGACAGTAGTCTTAGTCAGAGTATCAGCAAAAAATGCATTGCAGTATTTGTACTGCATCTTTACAGACTGAGTTCAAATCTTGACAAGGTCAACTTTGCCTTTCATCCTTTTGAGGTAATACTAGTCAATTGCTAAGATCAATGTAATTACCTAACCGCTTGCCTTCAAAATTGCAGACCTTGTACCTAAATTGGAAACCATTTATTAGTAATTATTAGAATAAAGTATAAAGTTATAGGTTGGAATCTGTGAGTGTGTGGTGTCTATGCCTTTCCTAACATTTAATGACATAATACAGTAGAGTTAATTGACTCCCCATCAATATTATCTATTTTAGAGATGTCTTCATGTAATAAATTTACATACACACACACATACAAGAGTAACAACAAACATACACACAGCACAGATAACAGGAAACTAAGTTAATTATATATTATTATCATCATCATTAAGAAATGGCAAAAAAGGCGGTGAGGTGGCAGAATTGTTAGCATGCTGGGTGAAGTGCATAGCGACATTTCGTTTGTCTTTACATTCTGAGTTCAAAGTCTGCCGAGGTCAACTTTGCCTTTTATCCTTTCAGGGTCAGTAAATTAAGTGCCATTCAGGTACTGGGGTTGATGTGATCGACTTCCCCATCCCCCAAAATTTAAGGCCTTGTGCCTATAGTAAAATGGATCATTAAGAGATGGCAACGAATTGCAGATCTGGGGTATCTCAGTAAATGTCTTATAGTAGTAAGTTATGACCCTTTTGAGTGCAAATCCTACAGACTTTGCCTTTGTATTTGCTCCATTGAAATATGCACCTTCAAACCTACGATAGCGCTTATTACAACTGGATTTGTAGAATTGTTAAAGCACTAGAAAAATGGTGTGTAGCATTTATTCTGGCTCTTAACATTCTAGGTAAAAATCCTTTTGAGGTCAATTTTGTCTTTCAGCCTTTGGGGGCCCATAAAATAAAAGTACCAATCAAGTATTGGGTTTGATGATCTCAACTGTTCCACTTTCTCAAAACTGCTGGACTTGTGCCAGGCAGAATCATTAGCATGCTAGACAAAATACTCAGTGGTATTTCATCCATATATACATTCTAAGTTCAAATTCCACCAAGGTTGACTTTACTTTTCATCTTTTTAGTGTCAATAAAATAAGTATCAGTGAAGCACCGGAATCAATTTAATCAACTCCTCTTTCTTCCCTACAAATTTCAAGCCGTGTGTGTGTAATAGAAAGGATTATTATTACTATTAGGTGGCAAACTGGTAGACGCATTAGGGCATCAGTATTTCTTCTGAGTTCAAATCCTGCCTGGATCAGCTTTACCTTTCAACCATTTGGAGTTGATAAAAGAGTATCTGTTAAGTACTAGCATCAATTTAATCAACTAATCTTCTCCCCTCAAATTGCTGGCCTTGTGCCTAAATCAAAAGCCATTATTATCACTATCATTATTATTAATGTTGTTGTTCAACTCCAAGGATGACTGCGATCAAGCATCAGAACTATGAAAGAATGCACTTCAGCCTTGACCACTAGTTCTTGTTTTTTTAGATTATATGACCCTGTGTATATGGTGAAATTATGAGGAAGACTTGCCTATCATCTTCTCTATAGTGCTACATTTAGTGACCACATGTTTCAGCTAGGGCACAAGATTAGTAGCAATGGCAGAGCAACAGACTAAAAATACTATGCAATATTTAAGTTACATATCTTTACATTCTGATTTTAAATCCAGCTAGAGTTAACTTTATTTTCTTTTATTATATCCAGAATTAGCAACAGAACTACTGAAGTACTGCTTTGGTCTAATGTAATGTACACATACATACATTCATACATACATACATACATACATACATACATACATAAATATATATATATATATATATATATATATATATATATATATATATATATATACACACATGGTCTAACACACGTGAAAAATTATAATATACATAATTACATATCTTTTATCTGTTTCAGTCATTAGACTCCTGTCATGCTGGAGCACCACCTTGAAGACTTTTTAGTTGAATGAATTGACCCTAGTACTTATTTTTTCCTTTTAAGCCTGATACTTCTATCAGTCACTTTTACTGAACCGCTAAGTTATAGGGTTCAGTTACATAATCAAACCAACACCAACTGTCAAGTGGTGGATATAGACAAAGACACACACACACACACACACACATATAGAGGTCACTGATTGATCTTGTAATCATTTTGGACCTCTTTGAGTCTGTGCAGGATGTTTATTAGAAAGAGAGGGGCTGAACTATGTATTTGATCACCACTTAGTTATATGCAATCTGAGACTATCAACAGTAAGGAGAACTTGCAAAACTGGTAAGACCAGTGTGACTTACAAGTGGGAAGCCCTAGTAGATGATGAGATCAGAGACAAATATGTGGACATTATTGCATCCAAGTTCAGCCTTTCCTAAACAAACTGAGTATGTTAAAGTGAAGTGGAAATTGTTCTGTTCAGCAGTTTCCTCTTTGGTTATGCAATGCTGTGGGTGAAAGTAGATCTATGTGGTGTCAGGTGATAAAGAAACTTCTGATTTAACCAAGAATTCAAAGATGCATTCCAAGAAAAAGAAGGAAGCTTACAGAGCTTGGCTTAGAACTAAGTCTCCTCTTTTGTGCAAATGGCACAGTGAGGCAAGAAAAGTTGCAGCAAAAACAGTTAAAACATCCAAGCTGAGTCATGGGAGAACTTTGAGGTTAAGCTGGAATCTAGCTTTAGATTGGCAATGAAGTATTCTAGCAGCCCATCTGCTGACTTCATAGCAAGAAGCCCTCTTCCACACCTGCTATTAAGAAATTGATGGGAGGAAGAAAACTTAACGTCACAAACTCATATTATAGAAGGCATATTCTGGTTGGTCTGTGTACGCCCAGTGGCTTGGACCTCTAGAAAGACAATGGAAATCTGAAGTAATAATCCCAATGGGTTCCCAGTCCCTTATACACATGCATAGTCTGCTTGTTTGTTCACTGATCAAATTTCACTTTGCTGTTCAAGCTTAATTTTCATCAGAAACACTGTTCATTATTCAGTTTGTTCTTTTAGGTACACTTCTACACATACACCCAATGGGCTCCTTTCAGTTTCCACCTATCAAATCCACTCATAAGGCTTTGGTCGACTCAGGGCTATTGTTAATGACACTTGCTCAAGATGCCACTCAGTGGGATTAAACCCAAGACCACATGGTTGGGAAGCAAGCTTTTTAACCTCATAGCCTGGATATACACACACACACTCATCAGTGTGTGTGTGTGTATAATATGTGTATATGAACATATACACTTATGTGTTGATGCAGATTTTCTATGGTTGGATGCACTTCTTATCAAATTCTCTGGTTTCCATGCAAGGCAATAATATTTCCTAAAGGCCAAACATTTTCCCACAAAAAATTGGAAATGAACATTTGTATGATAGATTGTTGATTTACAAGCATCCTATGATACCAAGACAAGGGTGTATACACACACACACACGTGCATACACATACATGTATATATGATGGGGTTCTTGCAGTGCCTGTTGGCGAAATCTGCTCACAAGGGTGGCTTAGGGGCTTTAGTAGAAGATACGTGTTCAAGGTGCAGCACAGTGAGACTGAACCTGAAACCAGATGATTATACATATATATACGTACAAACCTCTGCTTATACATATATATGTATAGACACACAAGCACACATATATATATCATGGAATGATATGTCACAAACTGCATGACACTGGTATCATTGAGAAACTAAGGGAGTAGCTGCATGACTTTTTAAAAATAGAAGTCAGGACAGTTGCAGCCAATACTGCTCCTCTTCCGTCTTTCTCTCTGAGGAAACATCAATACCAAGTGGAGTCTTTCAAGTAGCTGTACAACTACTGTTTGTGGTGGCTCTCGGAGACATGCCCTCAATCATATAGACAGCCACTCTAACCAGCTATGCTACTGACAGATCTCAACTCTGGGACTGAAAATTATACCATTCACTGGAATTTAAATCATTGCATAGTATCAAGGAATCTACTTGGTTTGTAAGGACCCAATACTGCAACAGTTTAGGGTTCAAAGACCCACAACTTTTTTTAATAGCTTGGAAAAGCCCACAGAGATCTACGAGAAGTAAATGTGGCTATGTTCCAAGAACAATTACACAAAATTTTATCTGATATATCAGATGAACCCACATCACAGTAAGAAACACAAAGAAGGGCATCCAGGTCCAACTCACTCCTTCACTAGGAGTGGATTCTGGAGACAAGGCTAGTAAATAAATCTAAAATAAGAATTAACACTAATAGTGTGCCCCAGCATGGCCACAGTCTCTTGCTGAAACCATATATATATATATATATATATATGTATATATATGATACCTATGTATATGTCTACACATAGACATCCAATGTATGTGTATGATCTCTGTCATTCTTATGAGAATTCAGTTGTTTCATGTACTGAATTTCCTGTTTCCAAATTAAGTGGTTTAGCATTCCACAGACACATGTACCCTTAACTTAATTCTCAGGAAGAACAGTGTGTGACATGACTGTATCTTTCGAATCACAGCATCTCCTTGATGGGGTTCTAAACAGTTTCCACACACCCAGTTTCACAAACATTGTATGTCTCAAACTAAGGCTCTAGAAAATGACATTTATCTATGATGCAATGTTGTGAAGTTTAACTCGGAACCTTGTGGTTGCAAACTTTTTCGCCATTTGGTTATAATGGACCTACAAATATAAACTATTTCTAGCACCACCTTCAATACTTCCATCGCAATTCTACATCAATTTCAACTCGCTACACCTTACCCATAACCACACCTTTATCATGGTCATCTGTCTATATGAGTGTATACCTATCTTTCTGTCTTGTTTACATTTTATGTTTTTCAATCTAGTTTCTGCAAGTAACAAGTTGTGATCACAAGCGTCAAATACACCGCATTTGTTGTTCCCTAACCTATTTCCGTCTTTTGTACAATTTCGAACCACATACACACACACACACACATGCTGGCATATAATAGGGATTATCGCCCCCACCCCGAGTTTTTAAATGTTTTGAAGAAATGCATCTTTGTGTGTAAATTACCAAATGTTGATATTCGAAGTCTATAAATCTGAAAAAAGGTGGAAAAATGCTTGAGTTAAAGAATCACAAAGGTGTGATCACAAAGTCTAGTTAAAAGAAGTGCATGCAAAAAACTCTTTTCTATATTTTATCAAGGTAATTGTACACCCTCGAGAAAAGCATCAGCAAAATTTCGTTTAAAAATATGCAATTGTCAAAGTTGCGATGAAATAAAAGTCAGCGGCGAGGAGTAGGCACCGAACTGTAGGGATGCCATATAATTCTGAAACCAGTTGGATTGGGTGGGCATACATACATGCATATATGTATTAGTGGTTTAGTAATTGCTTTTCCTCATCACTAAAGCAAAATCAGTTTCGAAATACTCAAATTATATGTTAGTTACAAAACCTGGTCTTTGGAATTTCGTTACACACATTTATGAGAAAGAGGCAGGCTAATATCAAACAGAAATGAGTGTGCATGTCTGTCTGTAAATGGATGATTTGGTCATCGTTCTTTCCAAAATCTGTTAAGAATAATCGAACCGTCGTTAAGAATTATCTTTAGAACTAATTGATATTATGGTATAGGGGCGCTAGCAAGATTCAGTGTACGATAATACTATGTCTGACAGAAACCACAGCAACGGGATACGTGCATGTGTGTATAAATAGAACAAATGTATGTATATGCATGAGTGTACACTCACGCATACATGAATATAAAAATTCGTGGATGTATGGGTGTGAATAAACCTTCATTAATTCCCATACCTTTTTCAAATATTTTCTCTATCTTCAAACATCTTGTCATTGCAATTAAGACTAAAGCAATTTTATATATATATATACAGAATTAACATATATATATATATACACATACATACACACTCACCGACGTATGTGTGTCTACCTTATGTGCCAAGTCAATTTACTAACGTATGTAGATTATTTTGTTTCTATCTGCTTTGTCCACCTCAGTCAGATATAATGCTTTTGTTTGCGCGCGTGTGTTCAAACGTTCGGAAGGAAGTCGGATTCATTAAGTTTCCAGCAAACCTTTAAAGAGATTACTTCACTTTTGCATTTGGTTTACACGATTCTTAATGTGAAATCGTGTTGCAACAAATCTTGTCTTGAGAGAGTCATTACATCAATAATAATGACATGCACTGTGTGTGTAGTATTATTATTGGTATAATGACCCTACCAAAATACAATAAGCTTTAAGAATATATAAATCTTTATATACATATATTAAAGAAATATGAAGTATGTTTCGTAGAAGGCATTATTTCCGTTCATTAAGCAGGAGAGGGGTGTTGTCCGAAACATTAAATTGTCTCTCATATCGCCTGGCGGCACAAAGACTTAACTTTAATTCCTATTTTAAATGTATTCATTTGGTTGGTTTCGTTTTTCATGCTAAGCTTAATAACCACATCGACACTATATGACTAGTTTTCTGAGATTCTCATTTCTCGTCCTATCCTTTCATAAATTTTCGGCTGATAGCTTGTATTGTTGGATGTTTATGTGTCAGGTTTTCCTTAAGTACTATGAAGCACGCATGTACGCCAAG
>NC_142931.1:98127348-98152348 GCF_046866305.1 Octopus bimaculoides | reverse complement strand
GCAGCAAATATGAGTGGATTAGTTTGATGCAAATGGGGCTTTGTTACGTTCACATTTTCAAGAAACACTTTGGGAGCATATCGCTGATCTTGTCACCATGGTGTTCGACAACTAAGTTTTACATGTTTCAAATGATCTTAATATTTTTTTAATAAACTGTAATTTGTCCGCCCTCTTGTCAATCCTCACCACATTCCGAAAACCTGCCCCTTTTTTGTTTACAAAGAAAAACAATGCTATAATGTATCCTGGGTGTGAATGGGATAATAACCGAAAGTTAAAAGGCGGCAAGCTAGCAGAAACGTTAGCACGCCAGGCGAAATGCTTAGTGGTATTTCGTCTGTCTCTTTTCTTTCTTACGCGTCGCACATGTGTTCGTGGTGAAAATTGCTGTTTCTTAGTGTTATTATTGATAATAACTGCTGTTTCTTGTTAAATTGTTGAATTTCGTAACTGTTGGAGTTTTCATTTGAAAACACTAAGTGCTTGTAGAAAGCACGCGTTGTTCATTCCCCCGTTGGGGGGAAGAGTGTCGTCTAACGAGGAACCTACCGTTGGAACAGAAATGTTTGTTTCTCCTGTTGAAACGAAGAATTACATGTTGTCTGGCGAGAAGCCAACTACGCGCAAAGAAATAGTGGAATCCTCTGAAAATGGAACTTTTGATTCCCCCGTTGCAAAAATGAATAACAAAATGTATGAGTTATTTGGAGATGTGTCTGAAAGCTCGTCAGAACTTTCACCAGAAGAATACCCGAGTTTGCCAAAAAACAAAAGTATTGTGTACAAAAGAATAATTGATGCACCTAGCATCCAAACTGAACAACCCAAAAAAAAGAAGAAAAAAGTTTTGCGTTGGCAGCTGGGGGTGGAACCCGGCTGCTTTCGGCGAATAAGTGTGATTTCATGAAATACAGTGAAATGATGCAAATAAACGATAACGTGGTTAAAATACCGGAGAAATTACTATTAGAAGAAAAACAGAAAACAATAATATTTAAAACTTACTGTTTTCAAAAAAGAAAAATTGAGAAAATTACAGAAGAGAAGATAGAGAAGTGCCTGAAGCCAATCTGGAGTGACGTGGTTTATCTGACAAGAGGCAGGAAATTTGGTACGGTGGAAGTAAAGTTTACCAACAAAGAAATTGCACAAAAAAATTTAGAAACGCTGAAAACGGACGACGTGGCGCTCATCCCCACCTATATGAGGATGAGAACGTCCAGAATTAAAATCAAAAGGGTCCCACCGGAAGTGGATCCTATGTGGTTGGTGGCGGCAGTCCTAATCAAACAGGAAGAGAAAATTACTCTCCTCCAGGCTGCCGCTACCGAAAATGCTAACTGGACTGGTCAAACAGTTAGTCTCCTCATCCAGGCTGACCCTAGAATAATTGAAGCAATTCCCAAGACAATTGAGATAGGGGAGGAGGCCCTCGTGGTGTTTGTTGAGGGCCGAAAACCCCGATGTTTTTTGTGCAGCCAATTAGGCCACATTCGAAGGAACTGCAAGGAAAATGAGGAAGAGGAGAAAGAAAAAGAAGAAAAATATGAGAAGAAAACAAACAGGAAAATACAATCAGTTACTCAACCGAGAGTGGCGACTACTATGGAACAACGACCAAAAAAGACTGCCAGAAGAGAAAAAGAGGAAAAAGGCATAATAGCCGTATACACTAAGCTAATGAGAGACATTCAATTGATTAAGATTGGAAAAAAAAAAAAAAAAAAGATAACTTTTCGGAGAAATTTAACAGCTATGACGTGTATGAAGTCTCAAATAAGACTCATAGAATTTTACAAAACAAATACCGTAAGACAGTATCATCAATGAGATTGGACTTTAATAAGTCTATATTTCATGGATTACCAGCCCCGATCCCGCGAGAAAAGGAAAAGGTGGAGACACCCCCTCCACCTGATAATTCTGTGTCGGTAATGAGACGGGATTTTAACAAATCTATTTCCCAAGACCTGTCACCTCCGACCCTTTATCAAGAAAAGGTGGAGAGTCCCTCTCCACCGGACAGCCCTGATTAACAGGTAAGTCATGCCTATTCACATTGGTTGTATAAATGTTCGTGACCTGATGTCTAGCTGGAAGCAAGGACGCTTCCTAAATGACATCAGGTCAAGAAAATTGGATGTGATTGTTGCAACGGAAACCCGGGTAAAGGGGTCAAGAGATCTGTCCCCCCCACTAAACGGCTATGAGAAATACGTTTCTCCGAGTCGGGTGGGAGGTGGGAGTGTGGTGTTGGTCCTACTAAAAAGAAACCGGGTAGCCGAGAAAAAGTTTTTTTTTTTTTCTGATCCAGAAGGCAGGCTGGTCGTTCTCGACCTGACATTCAGTTGTGGCAAGATAATCAGGCTAGTTGCTATTTATGCACCCAACATTATGGGCCCGCAAAGTGAATATTTTCGTGACCTGGACAAGTTCCTGGCCACGTCGCATTCGCTAGTATTGTTAGGAGACTTTAACACAATATGTGAGGCACACAGAGATTGTGTTGGCTCGAACATGAACAGAAAATGTAACCCAGGCTTACGGGATCTGCTAAGTCACTTTCAGCTAGCAGATTCATATAGGTTGGAACACCCGAACACTCCACAGTGGACGTGGTCAAATAGTGACGGGTCTTCCGGAACATATCTAGATAGGATTTTAATTAGAGAAACAGATAAGTCCATAGCTAAGTGTCCACAGTTTTTTCTAGTCAGCTACAGTGACCACAAGATGGTTACTTGTAAACTGACAATAGATAAGTTACATAGTCAGGGATCTGGCTACTGGAAATTCAATACGTCCCTTTTGGTGATTGAGGAATACAGAAATCGGATCAAGATGTTAATACAGAGGGCATTGACAGGTACCATCATTAATAACAAATGGTGGTACACCCTAAAAATATGAGTCTATTAGGTTTAGCTAAGAAGGGACGTAGAATAGGAGATGGTTTAGTTAAGGAACTAGAAGCCTGGAGGACTGGTAATGCGGACCAAGCGAAGGTGAAAAGACTGGAGTTAAACCAGCATCTTGAAGCCCAACACATGGGAAGTATTTCCAGAGCTAAGTTACGTGCGATGGGAAGTGAAGGAATCAAGGCCGCTGGATGGGCCCGAGTAGTGGAAGCTCGGGAAGGAAATAGTTCCACTATACGGTCTTTGACGAATCATAATGGCGTCTTGATAAACGAACCCGAGAAAATGTGTGATGCCTTTCGGGAGTATTTCGCCCAGCTGTTCGGGGGTGACGGCGGTCCTGGTGGTGGGAGAGCCCTCGAGGACTTTCTTGCCGATCTGTTGTGACTCTCGGGGTCGGATGCGGTGTCTTGCGAAGGGTCAATCACGCCTGTAGAAGTGATGGAAGGTTTGGCCGACTTTAAAACGGGTAGGTCGCCGGGACTTGATGGTCTTCCGTACGAGCTGTATAAATGCATGGCAAACTTGTTCCGGCATCTACTGGCTGACGTTTTCGCGAACTGGCAACAGAATGGGTTTATCCCCAGATCTGTGCGCCGGGGAGTAGTGACGTTGGTCAGAAAGGACCCGGACAAGGGGGACATTATAGAGAATTTCAGGCCCATCACTCTGTTAAATGCAGAAGTGAAGATTTTGGCCAAGCTCTTAGCGAAAAAGTTGGCGCGTGTCGCAAATGGTATAGTCGGGGAGGCACAGACATGTGCCATCCCAGGCAGAACCATTCAGGATACCCTTCCATCTTATTCGCTATACCATAGAGAGGGTTGGTAATAAATCTGGCAAAGGTAGGGCATTGGTACTTTTGGACTAGTCTAAAGTTTTTGATAGGGTTAACCATCGATTCCTTGCGCGGTTCGGCCTGGGCCTTGGCTTCCTCAGGTGGTTTATCGCTTTGTACCACAACATTGACTCGATAGTTCGGGTGAACGGTTTCCTTTCGAAGCCGTTCTGCATCAGTCGCTCGGTTCGTCAAGGATGTCCGCTCTCACCGCTTTTGTTTGTGGTGGCTCTCAAGCCCCTACTGCGAAGGTTGAGTGGCATTCCGGGAGAATCAGGTCTAACCTCAGTAGCACGCCTACGTGAAGTGGGTAAGACTATTGAGGCTTACGAGGAGGTGGCAGGAGCAAAGATTAACCGGGAAAAGTCGGTCGGCTTGCAGCTCGGCACCTAGGTTGGCAAGTCGATGCCTTCAGACAGCGTTGTCAGAGAAATCGCTGACCACTACCCATATTTTTTTCTCTCCTTGTTTTTCTCCTTGTTCCTTTCTGTGTTCCTTTCTGTTGAAGAGCGTAGGCCCGAAACGTTAAAGACCCTCTATTCCCGAGCATTTTACTAATACATTCATTTGTTGTTTACACCACCTGTCTTCATCTGTTGTTTTTTCTTGAATTCTCCCCATATATATATATATATATATATATATATATATATATATATATATATATATATATATATATATATATATATATATGTATATATATATATATAAAGTGATGGCTTATAACCAAGATATTGTGGCAGTCCCAGGAAAGGGATGAATGCTAGTGCTTTTTAGCCCTAAGAAACACCGTTTCTAGTTGTATACATGACACATGCGTTCTGTGTCCTTAAGTTTTCAAAAAAGTCGCACTCCGTGCGGATTTTTATGCTAGTTTCTGCGGAGAACTAATTGGACCTGTGGCCCAAAACTAAAGGGAGCAGTAATAATAAAGCATTTATTGGTACCCTACCAATATAGTATTACTTTAAATTCAGTTTAAATGAAACACTTGTAAGTTCACAAATTTTTAAAATTTGTATTTTGAACTCTTGGCATATAACAAATTCTGGTCCAGACCAGACCCCAATGCTGGATGTTCAAGAACCAAATGAAGGGCAGACACTCAATCCTGGGATCATCCTGATTCCGAAAAGGTATAATATGTCTATGTAGAGCAAATGTAGACTGAGATCCTGGGATCCTGGAAGGACGGATAGACAGAATTTCGGGTTTATTATTATTATTATTATTATTATTATTATTATTATTATTATTATTATTATTATTGTTGTTGTTGTTGTTGTTGTTGTTGTTGTTGTTGTTATTATTATTATTACTTCTGCCTTAGCGAAGGTGGAGATATTGTTTTCAGTCGTGGTTGTTTGTTTGTCCGTGGACAAGATATCTCAAGAACCGTTGGATGGATTCGAATAAAATTTTCAGGGATGTTTGGCCTCGTGACTAGCACGAACTACTTCGATTTTGGGATCGATCCGGTACCGGACAAGGAGTCTGGATTATTATTTATATTTTCTTTACTTTGCATATATATGTAAAGTGTCACATAGTTCTCTTGTCCACGCACACACGTACACACACATACTCACACTGCAAACATCATTTATCGGCTTTTTCACTCCTTTCATTATTCCTCTATCACCCCTTCCTTTCTCATTCATACGACGCTCTCTTTGCCATTTATCTCCTCTACTTTCACCTCTCATTCCGGGTCTATTGTATATATATATATATATATATATATATATATATATATATATATATATATATGTGAGTAAAAATAAATACAAAAAAGGGTTTTGTATGATCGTGTATAGAGGAATATATTATTTTATTTAAAAGAGTTCCAACTCTGTCTGTTTTTTATGTTTTTTATTTATATTCTTGTAAAATTTATGTGGGATATAGAATATGGAATATATAATATATGATATAAAAAAAAATGGATGGTACAATGAAATGAAGTATTGAATGTTTTATTGAATATATGGAATATGTCTTATTGAATATATGAAATATTGAGTGTTCAATATAAAGGATTAAATATATAAATATATAAAGGCGAATACGTATTTTCTATACCCTGTGGTATTTCATCATGGCCGGTATGACAGACTGTAAAAAACTGATTTTTAAAATAAAGATCTGAAATAAAATCGACTGCTCCTACAAACGAGAATGCTAAAAATTAACCCGATTGCTCTCAAATGGAAAAATAATCCATATACCTTGTCCGGTACCTGATCGATCCCATTGGGAGTTATGGGATGTGCAAGTGGGAATGCAGGCCGTGTTTGTATATATATATTTATATATTTAATCCTTTATATTGAACACTCAATATTTCATATATTCAATAAGACATATTCCATATATTCAATAAGACATTCAATACTTCATTTCATTGTACCATCCATCTTTTTTTATATTATATATTATATATTCCATATTCTATATCATATCCCACATAAATTTTACAAGAATATAAATAAAAAACATAAAAAACAGACAGAGTTGGAACTTTTTTAAATAAAATAATATATATATATATATATATATATATATATATATATATACACACACACACGCACAAATATATAAAAAGACAACGCTCATTATTATATTAGGAGATTATACATACATTTTAACACTTTACAGTATACTTACTACATAATCCTATACATCGATCTAAAACAACAGGATTACTAAAGGAAGACCGGGATTTAAGACTACGATACTGTATGCATTTCATTGCAATTATAATTTTTATGTTCAAATACGCTTCTCTACCAATGTTCCTGTTGCATTTTAACCAGTGTTTCTAAAACGTTTACATAGTAACTCCCAAAGACTTATTGACATGTGTGCGCTCAAGTCATGCAAATATTTTCATTACCCAGACGACAAACACGGCCTGCATTCCCACTTGCACATACCATAACTCCCATTGGGATCGATCAGGTATATGGATTATTTTTTCCATTTGAGAGCGATCGGGTTAATTTTTAGTATTCTCGTCAGTTTTATTCCAGATATTCTCATTTTAAAAATCATCTCCGGTTAATCGTTGAGAGGACATTTGTGTTGCGTTGGCGGAGGTTTGCGCTCTCTGAGTGCTCTTATATATATATAACATTTACTTGTTTCAGTCATTAGACTGTAGCCATGCTTGGGGCGCTCCTTGAAGGATGTCAGTTGAATGAATCGACTCCAGTATTGGTACTGATTCTATTGGTCTCTTTTTGCCGAACCGCCAATGCACCGGCACGTAAACACACTAGAGCCGGTTGTCAGGCAGTGTGGGGAACAAACACGGACACGGACACACACATACACACACGCAAACACACACACACACACACATGACGGGCTTCTTTCAGTTTCTGTCTACCAAACCCACTCCCAAAGCCTTGGTCGGCCCCAAGCTATAGTAGAAGACACTTACCTAAGGTGCCAAGCAAACTTGTTACCACACTGCTACGAAATATGGTTGTTTTACCATTTAACATATTCTTTAATCATTATACGCGCCCTCGCATCTCCTCTCTAACCTTTCACATATACTTCGTTTGCTTTTAACTATACGCATGAACTCTTCTCAAACTCGTGTGTGTATGCGTGTGTGTGTGTGTGTGTGTGTGTGTTCGTATTCATATGAGTGTAAAGCATTGCCAAATCTTTTAAGAAGTTCGGGTCATAATGATAACGTTCCCAGTTCGATCCTATCACGTAGCATCTAATGTATGTGTCTTTTACCTTACTCCCGGATAAACCGATATCTTGTGGGTGAAAATGCTTAGAATGATATCATGTGTAGGGCTGTCTGATGGAGCGTAGCTACAGTTGTTAAGGTCTAGCCTTCTCACACACTGTAAACTAATTCTGCCTAAAGATTACGTTAAGGTTATACGTGTCTGTGAAAAACTCAAAATCTTACAATAGTATTCAATTACTGTGTTTTAATTTTCGATTCTGTAGTAACGCCGTGCGCATGCGTAGTCTCACGCATGCGTAGAATTAAACAACCAAGCGTTCCCGCTCAATTCATTCTCTTTCTTGCTGGCCAGCAATAGAGCATGGACATGTCAAGCAGTGTCTCCAACACCCAACTCTGGAGACAGTCTCTTTACGTGTATAGCTGTCACTCTCCATTTTTCGGACTTACACTCGACAGCTCGCTCACATCTACATAACAACGTCCCAACAACTATGCTCACACACATAGAAGCTGTAACAACAAGAGCTAAAGATGTATAAAGTTACCACCTGAATAAATGTTGTTTAAGTTGATAGTCTGGAGTTCAGCGTTCCGTTTATATTTCTTAATTTTATATAGGAAAGTCAGGTATACATCTAATGATGTATAACCAACTTTCCTATACTGGTGACCCCCGACATGATTCGATCACGCAGCCCGCTGAGCTGCAATAACCCACTTTCTTATAAAGTGGTGATTCGACGAAGAAACAAACGCAGCATGGACTCTGGACTACCAACCTATAACTGGTGAACCCCGACTAAAGAACAAATACGGCCATGGAGACTGAACTACGCATTACCAACACCAACAAGCGTGGTTTATATCTCGTCTCTGTTAGAGTGGATTTTTCCACTCACGATAAACAGACAAGAATTACAGCCTGCGACTTTCCTATTGTGTACTCAAAAAAATTTGGTATAAATCTCTCACGTGTTCTGACTTTCTTTCTGCTGTGATATTTCACATACATATAGACGGCCTGTTTTTTTTATTATGTTCTTATATGTTGCATTCACACTCTCACATACACATACATCTTTTATGCCGCACAATAACTCTTGTTATTCATTTCATACGGTTGTCTTTTCTATCGTCTCATTACTGGTATTTACGAAATCTATGTTACCGTAGTATAACATAATTACTTGTATATCATCTTTGATATATATTTTGGTGTTCGACCGTGTGACACGTTTAAATAAAAGGAGTCCTCTGTTTTCCCATTCGTCACCATTTCTCCTTTTTGAGTTCGCACGGTCGTTTTTTCATCTTGGGTTAAGAAAATATTTCTTCGAGGTTTTCGCTAATGGTCGTACAGAGATTTGTCTGTCGACTCTGTAAAAGCGCACCTTTTCAAACACCCATCACCAAGCAGCCTTTTCGCCACCAGCTTCGTTCAACCAAGATTACCACCGTGACGACAACAATTACTACTACCAACTACAAGCATTCCCCCCGACGTCACCAAGTTTCAACTGACCCATTACCACTGTCATCATCATTACCACCACACATACAGACCACAGCTATATTACAGTTCCTGCGCCGACGTCTTCACCATCATTGTACTGTCTACCACAATGTCGTGCGCCAACAACCCCACCACCAGGGACACACCATATCAACACACTCGGTTTTATCGACTCTGTTAGAGTGGATGTTTCCACTCACAATCAACAGACCATATTCTCCTTGTGGAATTTTAATACGAACTGGTTTTCTCTATCTCGGTGTTTTGGGATTTTTCGCAGTCTATACTACAGACACTTTTACTATGTTCTGTGTTTTTTCTCACACACACTTGTGCACTCATACATTTTCTTTCCTTTCAGTAAAAACAAACACTCAGACTTTCACATTCCGTGATTCCAGTTCTTGGACAGTAGTCATCACGATTTGTTTTCTCATTGTCTCATTTGTTTTTTACTAGGTGGCATATACTGCCCATATTGCATGTTTTTCTTTCATTCATTTCATTTGTACATTGCATGCATGTATCACACGAGTGTACATTTCATTTCTTTAATTTTTCTTTGTATGTGTTTTGTGCTACATCTTGTGGGTGGTTTTCAATGGCCATCCTGCCTCAGGCGTTCTAACAGATTTAATATTATCGTGCGTTTCTCGCACTGGCAAGGGAGCCCTGTAGTAACGCCGTGCGCATGCGTAGTCTCACGCATGCGTAGAATTAAACAACCAAGCGTTCCCGCTCAATTCATTCTCTTTCTTGCTGGCCAGCAATAGAGCATGGACGTGTCAAGCAGTGTCTCCAACACCCAACTCTGGAGACAGTCTCTTTACGTGTATAGCTGTCACTCTCCATCTTTCGGACTTACACTCGACAGCTCGCTCACATCTACATAACAACGTCCCAACAACTATGCTCACACACAGAAGCTGTAACAACAAGAGCTAAAGATGTATATATTTACCACCTGAATAAATGTTGTTTAAGTTGATAGTCTGGAGTTCAGCGTTCCGTTTATATTTCTTAATTTTATATAGGAAAGTCAAGTATACATCTAATGATGTATAACCAACTTTCCTATAATTCAATCCAGTCTTGTTTAGGTCTTCATTGTAAGATGTTTAGTCGAAAAATTGTCTGTGCACATTTATTTTCTTTTTCTAAATGTATTTAATTCATATCCGACTTTTGGAAAATTATTAGACAATCGTTTGTGTATAATTTTCTTCCTGATTGGTTGGATATCCTGTTTAGATATTATAGCAAATAGATTCCCACAAGTTAACAAAGTGACTAAATGTTATATCTCACAATCCTCATTGCAGATAATCTTTACCTATCATTCAAACTTCCTATGATTGACTTTCTTCACACACAGACGGTCAATAGTTTCCCGGCATTCGGGATTTTACCCTATCTTAATATTGCATTAGTGTAAATATATTTCTGTGACGTGGTACTATATTACCGAATCCAAAATCTTTTATGCAGAACTTGTTGACATTTACTTTACTTCAGTCAACCAATTGTTAAAACACACACACATTTCTTGCACCAGCTTCTTTTACTCCTTTCCTCATTTCACCGCCTCCATCTCCCACACAATTCTTATTCGGCAACGTACGTAACCTTCTCGTAAACTGCTTCTTCTTCCTTACATCCATCCTCCCTCCCTTATTTTTAACCTGCAGCCGTCATCGCTGTTACACTTGCCCTTTTTTAGTCAAACACCACCATCCTCATCGGACCCAGCCACAGCACCTCCTATATTGGGGACTATTTCTGATGTACCTTTAACGACGCCGTAGATGCATTCTAATATTCATTCTGGAATTCGATGTACATCGGACAAACCAACCGTCGACTGTCCAGCAATTTCGTGGAGCACCTCATACATATGTGTGTGTGTGTGTGTGTGTGTGTGTGTGTGTGTGTGCGTGCGTGCGTGCGTGAGTGTGTGTGTTATTGGCTCTAACACCAATATATAACAAAGATGATAATCGACGCCAGCAAACTACAAAGTGGTAACCTGAAAAATCCTTTAAAAGACTCTCAAGAGAATGAAAAGTAAAAAAAAGAAGCAAAAGGAAAGTGTAAATTCAGCTTCAGACCCAACAGAGATACAACTGAAGCAATTTTTATTGTCTGAAGAATAATTGAAGAAAACAAAAAGACAACGAATGCTTCGACTCTTCAGCTTCGTTGAATTAAAAACTGCTTTCAACACAATCTTGAGGAAGTTCTTGTGGCAGATGACATCAATAGACTTAAATACCATCTTTTATATAGGACGATTGAAAAATAATGAGTTTGCCATGACCATTGATGGTTAACTGACCGACTGGAGTATTCACAGGTTTTACACAAGGAAGCCTGCTATTCTTCATCCTTCTCAATATGACTGGAATTTATTATGAAAGATCTGAAAGATTTAGATTTAAGTCTGTACTCAGTTTTAAGATATTAGATTCGCTGACGACACACCCAAATATAGTCTGAAAATAAATAGTGCGGAGTGCAAGATCCTGTCTTCTAGCAAGGAAATTATCTTAATTGAAATTTCTAGATAACAGCAGAGAATAGAACATTGTAACTTCCTATTTATAATACAAGACCGAAGTCCTTCCTATAAAAAACACACACGCACACACACATTTTTGCAGTACATATTTTTCAGTACGTATTTTTTGTGTCAATATGGAAAAGAAAATTTGTACATAATAAGACTTTTTGTGTACGTGGACTATGAAAGATTTTGAGTAACTTGTGCAAAGAAAAACAAAAATAAGATCAGATTTTCTACCCAAACTATTGTCGGCGAATCTTTTAGAAATAAGTAAACACAATATTGAATGAAAATATTAGTCTTTCCACTCAGTGACTTTTTTAAAAACACTAAAGAGGTTTTAGCAAACAGGTTTAGCAAGTTCTGTGTGTTTTGATGTTTACAATTTTTTCTAAGCATTTTGTCTGAATTTCTGATCAACCGTGACCAAACGTTTTAGAACAAACATTTGGTTTACTTACGTCATCTAACATAATGTCTACTGTAACAACAACTTATCATTGAGTTCCTTATTTAATCTTGTGCCTCTGGTGAAAGCTTAGTGTTTGACATAAACTCCTTGTAGTGCTTGGAAAATAATATATTATCTCAACAGAAAATATCGGATAGATAGAACTGCTTCAAAACGAATAAACCAGTGAAAAACAATGACAGGGGCACACTCCACGTGGTAACCAAGTGGCGCCATTGGCATGGAAACAAAAGCTAAGTAAGAGATAACGTACTAAATAAATAAGGAAAGTGTTGCTTAAAGCATGTTTGATTATTACATGAATTAAACGATTGATTACTACATTATGTAAAACTAGCAAAACGATTCAGACCAACTATCAACGGGAAACCTACATTGTCACTTGACTTACAAGAAATAGCACTGATGCGTGTTTAAAAGCAAGAAGGACGCATTAAATACTGTACTAGTAGATAGACTATGTTTGAAAAAAAAATTAGAAAAAGAAGACTGTTCTTGATGAAAGGCCTTTGATAATTGGTAGGTTGGTTTAAACCTGAACAGGAACTGAACAACAATAATCTGTTCTATACGTTTCTAGGATGGCGAGGGAGATGCACTAGGAAAGCTGCTCTGACCCACGTGAAAGATGGCCAGCATTATAATGGCATGACAGTTGGTAGAACCCAAAAGAATCCACAGTGGATCAGCAGCGGCATTCACGCGGCTCACAGATCTGGAGGCCAAGCTTAGGAAACGCCGATACGCAAACAGTAGCTATCAAGCTGAGTGCCAGTCACGAGTGATAGCATTGCACTGAGCCAAGCTCCGCTGTGCGGATCGGCGGTTGAGCGGAAACATGCCAGACGGTTCTGGTCAAGTCGGCCACTATCTCGTCTGAGATCATGTACAATGGATGGCGTCCCGTTTCTTTTGGAAGGGATGTCCACAGAAGGGAGAGGACGATGGACGTTAGCAGGGCACAGTCCGAGCTGGTTCCATGTCGCGTAGGCCACTTCACGCTTCCCAATTACAGACGGTTCAGTTGTGTTGTGGAGAAAACTAGGAAACTATTTGGCAATAATCGACTACTGCTTTACACTGAGGGTTGCTAGAACTCGCTTTCATGTGTGAGGCAACGCACCTAAAACTTTTAAACCGGAACACTGATACTGGACAAACCGTACACACAGGCACATACGCTTACATTCACGAAACACAGACACAGGAATCTTACAAAGAAAGACAAACTGCAAATTAAAAGGTAATAACACTACGGGTTACCGCCATTTCTATTTTAACACATGTAACAATGGACGTACTCCCGTATTTGTCTTAGAGTTGGGTTTTTTGGGTGCTTGGATAAGATGCGGATGTCAAGTTGATCCAAGTTGCCTGGTCTTTGGCATGTTGGTAGAGTATGGAGAACTGTTTTTTGTCGTCATATTATCTCATATGTTTTATTTAGCCGTTCCACAATGCTCCTAGATGTTTTACCTATGTATGTATGTATGTATGTATGTATGTATGTATGTATGTATATACATATATATACATCTATCTATCTATCTATCTATCTATCTATCTATCTAGCTATCTATCTATCTATCTATCTATCTATCTATATATATATATATATATATATATATATATATATATATATATATATATATATACATAATTATATACACACATACACACGTACACATGTATGTGTATATGTGTGCGTACATACGAATGCATGCATACACATAAGTAGGTCTATACAGCTTTATATTTGAGATGAAAAATGTTGTACATTATTTAAATGTTTTGCATTTGACGGATATTTGTCCTCATCTTGTTTGTTGTTAACACAACATTTCTACTGATATACCCTCCAGCTTTCATCAGGTGTCTTGGGGAAATTTCGAACCTGGGATCTAATTTTTCGATGTTATTATTATTATTATTATTATTATTATTATTATTATTATTATTATTACTATTGTTGTTGTTGTTGTTGTTGTTGTTGTTGTTGTTGTTGTTCTTCTTCTTCTTCTTCTTCTTCTTCTTCTTCTTCTTCTTCTTCTTCTTCTTATTATTATTATTATTATTATTATTATTGACCTGAATAATAATAATAATAATAATAATAATAATAATAATAATAATAATAATAAACATCGAAAAATACCTTAGGTGTGTGTTTATGAACATCAGTTCAAGATCTAAATATCGCATCGATAATTAAAAGTATATGAAAACGTATGAGTAGAACCTATGCGCATATATGTATGTATGTATGTATGTATGTATGTATGTGTGTGATATATATATATATATATATGTGTGTGTGTGTGTGTGTTTCTATGTGTATGTATGCATGTATGTGATATATATATATATATATATATATATATATATATATATATATAAATGTGTGTGTGTGTGTGTCTTTTATTTGTGCAATACACATTAAATCAGAATGGAGTAAAACCAATAAGGCACAACTATTAACATAAATATTTAGGTCGTTGTGGGAATTGAACTTCCTGTCAACATGAAATCTGTGAAATCTAGTGTAACTTGTTTAGGTTGACAACGGTCATATAGTTGGTTTGTATTGATTATCGATTGGTAATCGATCAGAACTGTCTGGATATAGAATGAAAAATTGTAAAGTCTAGATCTACTTACAATATTTACATTTGACGGGTATTTGCACACACAACAAACGTACACACACATAAACATCTCACATTCTTACACACATGCATACATACATGCTTACATATATACATTCATATGTTATAGGGTCTCATACATGTAATATAGTCATCTGAAAAATTGTGTCCAAGTGAATTTACCAATTTACCAACAGAGTGACATATTCCCAGTGGGATCAGTTCATATTTTTTCTTTTTTAGAGAATATGACAAATCTGGTCTTTAAAGCGAAATGATGAAAGCAATGGATATATTTCAGTCATATCAGGCCTCGTCACTGAAGCATAATCTACTCTGTTAGGAAGACATAGAAAGGAATAATATATGTAGTTGAAATCGAAGGAATACGCGTGTATGTGTGTGTGTGTGTGTGTGTGTGTGTCCCATTGTTACATACATAACACAAACCTTAGTCGTAAGCACTAATCTTAACCTTTCTCGTTTTACCAGTATATTTTGTGACTTGCTGCATGACAAAGATATTTGTTGTGTACACTGTGTACGAGATGCGTCACAGGCTTCTTTTAGCACTTTCCCGCGAGCGTCTGGATTCTACGATCCATGGTAACTGTGAGTGTCTAACTTTCGCACCCATGCAGCCAAATCGGAGGTGCTTTGGGATTGTAAAGTTTGAGCTTTGTGGGGAAAACTGACAGAAATGGTTTTCCAGATGACATTCAGCTTCATCATAGCAGTTAAGACAGGGCTAAATCTCGCTTTCATTTCCATTATTGAGCTGCTGTCCTCGCTGAAAGTAGATCCAAGCAATTTAAATTGTCCGCTTCGTAATGATTTTTATCTGTTCAGGATGATGTTGCTTGCTGCATTCCGATTGTGGCTATCGATTACAATATTGTCGTTTCTTGAAAAAACTTCATTGGAGGCATTTGATGCTCTTTTTAGTCCGCTAGTGAGTTCTTGAGTCTTGCTTTGCTGCCTCGTCTGAGGCTAATATTGTCAACAAAATATAGGTTGTATAAAGCCCTTCTCTTATGGTAATAGAGGTGTGGAAGTCACATAATATTTCTCGCATGAAGTTTTCCATGACGGCGTTGAAAAACATTGGTGAGAAGAGGTATCCTTGATGAGCTCCATCAATTGTTCGAAGACGTACGCGATGTTGCTATTCAGGAGAACTGTCTTGCTTGAATTATCATACAGTGCTTGAATCACTTGGATGTGGTTACTGTTGAAATTGAAATTTTTCATCATTTGCTACAAATCCTCATGTCAAATATAGTCAAAGGTTTTTTTTTAAAGTTAATGAGTTGTGATGGAAGAAGCATTGGTGTTGGAGATATTTCTCAGCAGTCTTCTTTTTTTATTTCTTTTTCTAATGTATTCTTATTTTCCTTGCCTTTTGTCTGTTAGAATCTGTTCAGCAGTACTTTGCAGGGATGACTGACCAAATATCACACTGATGGTTATGTAATTCTGGCAGAATAGGTGTTATCAAGGATAGGGTCCATTCTTTTGGCTAATGTCTTGTTTCCCATAACATCTGACGCATTGTTGTGGCTGACTGCAGTCGTCACTTCCGTTTGCCTCATCTGTAATCCTCTCCACCAACACCACATAGCTCATCACAGCCCATAACACCGCAAACACCACATATACTAATGTTTCCGATTTATTCGTTGTTCCTAAATAGCGTTAGAATATATATTTATATATTCAACGCTGTTTCACACCATCAGAAGTGTAGTGATCTTCCTTTAAAGCGCTGAAATCACTAGGATATCCAATAGGGTAATTTCTCTATATAATTAAAATATAATTATATAAAGCGTGTTTTTATTCTCTCGTTTATGTTTCTGCTCCGTGTGACTGTTCGGTTTCAATTGTTTCGCGTTTAGAATAGTGCTGGTTCTTTCTATTCATTTTATTGTCCATTGATATACTATAAATCAGATGTTAATCGGAAAATTTTATAATAGGATAATATTATTTTTACAATATAGTCATTCATTATTAGGATTGTAGTGTCGTTATACAACTGATATTGAGCATACACACATACAAACATACACACACATACACACACATACAAGGCGTGTAGCCTGATGGTTAGACTGTTACACTCACGAAAGCTAAAACGATGTAAAGCGCATTGTGACCAGCGATATGTAACATCTGAGAGGCTGGTCGGTCGCATGACCACGTGGTCACGTGATGTGCGCGCGCGCAAACACACACACACACGCACGCGCGCAAACACACACACACGCACGCACACACACACACACACACACACAAACACAAGAGTGGGTTGAAAAGTTCATAGGCTGATTATGAAGGAGTGATGCTAGAGCTGTGAAATCTTGCATGCATTAATTTCAACACTTATTAATAACTGCTTCATTTCTTTTCTGGTAAACTGACATCTGACGGTTCAAAGAATACTTCAGAAGTAACTAGTAGTGATTTCTCTTGATAATCAACAAAATTTGGCATTGTGGTGTGATCAAGTACCTGCGGAAAAGTTTTAACCCCCAAGGACACTCATGGTGACATCGTTGTTATATTAGGGAATGGCGCACCAGCTTTTTATCAACAGTACAAAAGTGGGCAGCTGCATTTAGGAGGAGAAGGGAGAGTCTTGAAGATGACCCAAAGTCTGGACGTCCTGCAACTGCTACTACTGAAGAGAACATGGTGATGGAGGAAAGGCAATTCACTGTAAATCAAATAGCCAATGCTATTGGTATATCCCGTGGAAGAGTTGAGAATATTCTGCACAGTGACCTTAGCATGATGAAAGTTTCTGCTCGGTGGATGTCACGTTTTCTGATACCTAGTCAAAAGCTCACTAGGCTGATCACATCATGGGAAAATATGATATTCTTTCAGGCAGATCTAGCTGGTTTCTTTGAACGCTTCTCGATCCAGCATGAGTGTTGGCTTCATCACTTTGAACCACAGACAAAGTGACATTCCATGCAGTGGAAACACTCCTCGTAATCTGCTCCAAAGAAGGCCAAGGTCTTTTCATCTGCAGGAAAATGATGACCTCAGTTTTTGGGGATGCAAAAGGCATTGTGTTTATTGACTATATTCGAAAGTGTCGCTCTATCAATGGAAAGTACTATGCCAACTTGCTGAGGCTGAGGTAGTTACGAAAGGCTATCAAGGCCAAATGCCCAGATAAACTCACGTAAAGGGTCTTGCTTCATCAGGACAATGCTCCAGGACACAAGTCCTTGGTTTCAATGACTGCTGTGCGTGACTGTGGCTTTGAACTGGTTGATCACCCTCCACATTCTCCTGATTTGGTTCCACTTATTATCTGTTCCTAACAGAAAAGCACTTAACTAGGAACCAGTATCGCAGTGATGATAATGTTATATCTGCTGTTAATGACTTTTTTGGTCAAAAGGACAGCTTCTTCACTAATGGGATTCAAGCGCTGTAACACTGATGGAAGAATTGTGTGGGCTGCAAGGGGAATTATGTTGAAAAATAAAGTTCATTTGGCCGCATTTCACCAGCCTAATAAGCTTTTCAGTCGACTCTCTTGTGTGTATATATGTACATGTATGTATATACATACATACATACATACATACACACACACACACACACACACACACACACACACACACACACACACACACACACACACACACACACACACACACACATATATATATAAATGAAATATTCAAACACTGAGATTTGAAGTTAGATGTCACTACTGTTCATATCATCTGTGGATAAATTCAAAATTTGATGATATCACCAGTAGTAGCATTGGTGGAACGCAGTAATGATAGCTTTAAGGAGCTATGAAATATCGTAATGATGCTTAATGAGCTTCTACCTGCTAGAAATAAGACCCAAGTCTTAAGTAATCCACCGTAGCGCACCAATATAACAGAGAAAAACAGTATGCGAGGAAAACAGACCGAATTAAAACATTTAACAACACAAATAAAAATATTATGCAAATATATATATATATGTAGTCAATCCAAACATGAACAAGCAAGAAAAAACAAGAACGCGAGGACGTGGAATAAGTATAGTGTTATTGGACTCTCAGGAAAGGAAAGAAAAGAAAGAGAATTTCACGTTTCGAGCGGAGCTCTTCATCAGAAATATAGAAAAAGTCCAAAGAATGAAAGACAGAGAAAGAAAATCGCCAACGATACACACGCAGTCAAGGAGAATTCACAAAAAAAAAAAAACCAAAAAACCCCCCAGAAGACGAAGACTGGTGGTGTAGACAACAAACAGATGTATTAGTTTAACACTCGGGAAATGAAAAAGTCTTTAACGTTTCGAGCCTACGCTTTTCCACAGAAAGGAACACAGAAAGAAACAAGGAGAAAATATAAAGAAATGTGTAGTAGCTAGCGATCTATCATGGCGAATGCCGGACAGAGGGGTCACACAGGAGAGCTAGGAAGAAGAGGAGATAACAGAGTAGTGGTGATCCCAAAACGAAGGTTGCGCGTGCGTATGTATAAGAGAGTATGTATGTGCGTGTGGAAGAGGGCTGAACTTGACGTGTGCGTGTGTGCATGTGTAGGTGTGTGAATGATGGTATGGAGCTGGGAAGTGGTCAGTGCTCGTGTGTGCGTGGTGGTGTGATATGGTGGTGTATGGTGTAGTGGTGTGTGGTGTGGTGTGGGTTAGGTTGAGGGTGGAGGTAGAGGTGGGTTATATGGAAGTGGGTGCCAGATGTATAGAGAAGGGCAGAGAGAGCAGGAGATGCAGTAGATGACATTGGTAGAAGTGCAGGTGAAGGAGTCGGTGATATGATAGGGTCGATGATGGGTGTCGGTGAGGAGAGTGGTGTTGGAGAAGTAAGGGCAAGTGCAGCAGCGTGGGCGGGAGCAGGGGAACGAACCGAAAACTTCTCGGCATTTCTCATGCTCCACTACACGCGTTTCACTCACCAATGTGCTATACATTGATGCCGAAAAGTTCGCACTCTCCTATTTTGTTATGGAACAACTTTACATATTTCCGTAATTTTCAACTTTAATATGTGACTAACATGCAAGAGCAACTATGACCACATATTGGATGGTAACAATGAAATAAGCAGATGTGCTTCAAGAGGAAACAGTTAAGATTTACAGTTCTATATTTAAGAGATGAGGAATTATGTACATTATTTATATATGACGGATATTTGTCCTCATCTTGTTTGTTTTTAACACATCGTTTCTGCTGATATACCTTCCAGCCTTCATCAGATGTCTTGGGGAAATTTCGAACCTGGGTTTTCATTTCTAAGATATTTTTCGATGTTATTATTATTATTATTATTATTATTATTATTATTATTATTATTATTATTATTATTATTATTATTATTATTATTATTATTATTCAGGTCACTGCCTGGAGTCGAACTCGGAATCTTGGAGTTTGATTCCAGGCAGGGAACTAAATAATAATAATAATAATAATAATAATAATAATAATAATAATAATAATAATAATAATAATAATAATAGCATCGAAAAATACTTTCGGAATGAGAACCCAAGTTCGAAATTTCCCCAAGATACCTAATGAAGGCTGGAGGGTATATCGGCTGAAACGTTGTTTTAACAACAAACAAGATGAGGACAAATATCCGTCAAATGTAAATAATGTAAATAATGTACTTAAGATTTATCCAAACTACCTCTATTACACACACGCGCGCGCGCCCATATATCTTACTCCTCCACCATCTCTTTTACCACCCCATAAATCAAACGGTAGTAATTCGGACTGTATCTCATTTAGTCCGATACTTTTGCAATCGTTTTCTTAAAGTGAATACTCTAATTGCTAGAAACTTCAGCCAAACTCCTTTAAATCATATTCTATCATAAGGTCACAATGGAAAATGCATTCCTAGATACACTGTTTGAACAAAAGTAGAGATATTGACGCCTTCAATCAGATCAGAAATGTGCTCGATCAGCGTTGACTTAGGGTTAAACTGCAAAACGTCAATAACGACAACATCACGTCTGTCACTAAGTTTTAAGTGGGTGGATGTGTGGGGTGAACCAGTGGTGTGATTCAACTGAAAAGGCTGTAGCCAGGAATAGAAACCAGATCGCTGAACTCGACTCTTCAAAGACATCTGTCTAGCACACGGCACGTCGCTCTCTACAGGCAAAGCGATCTTAGATTTAAAACACCACCACCGCCGCCACCATCAGCGGCTGCAAAATACCACCCCCATCATCATCAGTGTGATTATGTCCATGAAAACGCTAATTTTTATAATGTTAAAAAAAAAACAAAAAAAACAAAACGAAAATATAACAAGGTTTTAATTCTGTATTTTCCTGCCCCGAACTAAACAACGAAAGGTTAAACCAAGGAATTATAAACTGGAGAATTATAAAGATTTAATCTAATCTCATTTAATCTCTTTTAATCACAGGTAACAACAATTCTCCCCACCTCTCTCTTTCTCTCTCTAATTACATTTCGTTTGAAAAGTTTTAATGAAGATTAATCAATAGAAGAGATTATAATATTTCATTTGAACCGAAAGGCGGTGAAGTTGCGGTAGAGATGGTAGTAACCGGAACAACTCCTTAGTGGTACTTTGGACTGAAGGGTGGTGAAGTTGCTGTAGAGATGGTAGTAACTGGAATAAATCCCTAGTGGTATTTTAGTACACCCTATTATGTGCTAGGTTCATATTTCTGCTACAGTAGACTTTGACTTTGGTTCACCCGGACTTGATATAATGGGTACCAGAGAACTACTGGAGAGAGGGTCTGTTTAATTAACCGATCGCCCTCTTGTGCTGTTGTTTTAGAAATACTGTTTCGATTTCAAAATCATAAATACATTAATAAAAATGATTTTCAACATATAAGAGACTTACTTCCCAAACAACATGGTTTCGGGTTCAGTCCCACTGCGTGGTAGCTTGAGTAATTGCCTCGGGCCGACCAAAGCCTTGTCAGTGGATTCGGTAGGCGGAAACTGAAAGAAGCCCGCTGTGTATATATAATATATAGCTGAATATATCTGTGTGTGTGTGTGTCTTTGTGCCCCTCATCACCGCTTGTCAGTCGGCGCTGGTGTGTTTATGTCCTCGTAGCATATCGGTTCGGAAAAAAGAGACCGATAGACTTAGAAAAATAAGTCCTGGAGTCGATTTGTTCGACTGACCGCAGTTAAATGACAAATAAAAGGAATCTATTTTCTTTTTATTCGCAAAATATGCATTTTTTAAAAGACAGTAAAAAATCTGAAAATCGGCTACAATAGTATAGTTTTCCAGTCTAATTGCTATGAAGGTATGATATTGTGGAGAAAAAATATTGGGGAAAAAAGTTACAGAGGTTTAAAAATCGGAAAAACTCTGTATTTTAGCCAATTGCGAGACAGAAATTTTCTGCGTTTAGCGGAGCGGTGTCAACTTGAATGTTGTGAAATTTATATCCTGTGAAATTTATAGTTTAGCGTCTGTGAAATGACCTCTTCATTTAAGGTTTCTAAATGAACAGAAATACCTAATCAAATCAACATATATCATCTTACTGTTTCTTTTGTCTCTTTATTGGTTGTATGTTTTTTATCATTTTTTAAAAATTTGTTATATTAATATATTTGTCTGCATATGTTTACTTTATGCGTGTTTCAGTATTATGTACACCTGTCATGTATTTGTGTACATCATTAATATATAAGTGTATGCGCGCGCGCGCGTGTGAAAAGGGAGCGTCTGTGTCCAAAACTTCAAAGATGTGTACCGTTTTCATGCTTGGATTTGTAAACTACGATAAGAATAACACTGGTCAACAAAGAATTTGTCCCAAGAAAAAGAATACCCGTATCTTATATATCTTTGCATGCAGAATTCAAAAATAATGTCAAATTATCCGTACTAAGTTCACATATTCCATTCACTTTCATAATTCCAAGAAACTGTATTAACATCGCAAACAACTTTTGCTATACATGAAAAATATGTAAAATATTAAGACAATTGATAAAAAATAGCTATAATAAAATTCTTATTGATAAATTTTTATTAAAACAAAACACATGGGTGAAGTAAATCTCGTGGTGTGAAGAATCAACACAACAATCAGGCGAAGCACAACACAACGTGCGGTTGTCATGGTAACATGTTGTTAGTACCTCGCTGTCTGTTGATTGGCTAAAATTAACCAAATTTCCCAACTTTAATTCCAAATAATATCATATTCTTTAATTTACGAGATAATGTAATTGGTTGATCGTAATCAAAATTCAATTTTTGTTGTCCTCCATCAGTATTTGATAAGCAGGAAAAATAGTATCTTGATTATCAGATGGGGTCAATGGCTAAATGGAACCTAATGACAGGCCGAAGCGAGATGACCAGTAATCATGTGGAACCGCAGGTTTTACATAAGAGTATCCCTCTCCTTGAAGGATGCTGTAACAACAGTTAGGAGTCCTTCACTCCCAGTCGTTTTCCTGCGCACCCTGACTCCGATCAAGGATACTTCTGTGTCCTCGCGCTCCGCTGATATGCTATCACTTTTATTAGTTAATTCATAACTGGGACCCTGACAGGTTGTTACTACCCCGGGTCACAGTAGATCTGGGAATACCTGTGGCTAAGAGGTGATTCCACACCCCTCAAAACCATGGAACCCCGAACCAGAGCCTCACACTTATAGCGTACATGCATACATACACGCGCACGCGCGCACACGTACACACACACACACACACACACACACACACACACACACACACACACACACACACACACACATACACACACACACACACACACACAAATTCTCTGTGTGTAACTCAGTTGGTGAAATAAGTTATCTAAATATATAAAGGGAGGATTAACTTTTAAATCCACCTTAATCTAACTATCGAAGAGATCAATTTTAACCCTGTTTGTAGCCAAGAAGATATCTAACAGCCCTAAGGCAAAATCTAACGCTTTGCAAATGAAATATGTCTTCGTCCCAACCAAAACAACATATTACTTAAAGCACAATAGTAATTCAGCTGAACTGTAATTAACATAGGAAACTCGGTCGAAGGGACAGTTCCTGTTCCCAGGTGGTTCACTCAGTTTTGCATCAACTGCTGAGCCCTGGATACCTTACGCAGAGTTTACTCTGATGCAAGTATTTAGGTGTCCGGCCTGAGGATAACATCTTTTCTGTTTACATGAAGCTCAAAAAATTTACTTGAATTTGTCAGCCATTGTAAAAATCACAGAGCCATTCTAAAATAACGTTACTCATTTTCACGAAATAACTGAAAACCATCAGATAACACGATACTAATTTGTATATTAACTCAGTAGGTTTGTTACTAATGATTGTCTGCTCAGCACATATTTCTATTGAGCAACACAATCGTAGCACCAGCAGACATGTGTGTATGTTTGCGTGCGCGCATATATATATATGTGTGTGTGTGTGTGTGTGTGTGTGTGTGTGTGTGTGTGCTCTTACGGGATAAACCGATATCAAGTTGTTTCTCTTTGTGTCATAATGGTAATTTAGGTGTTGTATGAACCGTATCAGGACAATTACCCCCTATAGGACAATTGCTCTCGACGACAACTACCCCTAGGACAATTACCTCCTTGGTTAATTACTCCGACTGTAATATATTAAGAAGTTTTAAATCATCATCTGTTGTCCTCAGAGATATTTGTCCTTGAAGGGGTTATTGTTCATAGGGGGTAGATGTCCCAGACTCCTATGAAAAACAAGTATAGTAAGTGCTGGATTGTTATAAGTGCTGGTGGGGTTGATATAATCGACTAAAACACCTGAAGACGGTCCTCCAGCATAACCACAATCCAAAAGCTAAAACCAGTAACAGAAGAAAATAATGTTGACCTAGAGTCAGCCAACAAACAGACCAGACCAGCCAACCAGCAATTTAGCTTCAATCAAAACAAAGTCTTTCAGATACAAATAGCAACCCACCAGCTCTCTATTCACTGATCTTGCCAAACTGACATAGTTTTAAGCTTCCTTCCCTGTCCATTAGGTGACCCCTTCAGCTGTACCGACTGAAAATTCTGATATTTGATCCTTAAATACATTTAACAACATTCTAAGCAGTTTCAAGATATTCTCTCTTCTTTCAGTATTTATTTAGATTTCAGCGTCACCTTTAATGCAAAGTCGGGGACGGGGAACGAATTTACAATTCCTGTTTTAATCTTTATTTTGTATGCGTCAGTGTATACCAGTACCACACATACACACACACACACACACACACACACACACACACACACACACACACACACACACACACACACACACACACACGCCGTCTA
>NC_142931.1:98109848-98124848 GCF_046866305.1 Octopus bimaculoides | reverse complement strand
CTGTTATCATCAACTGACCAAGATTCCTAACATTTGCAAAACAAAATTAGACAATACGACGCTGTACTACAGATGACATCATTTGGAACCACAAGAGATTTAACTGAGGCAGCATTCATCCAAACTTTCAAGATCCAACCTCAGATTTATCATCGCATTGTCTCTCTACTACCTCTGTCAAATGAATCACCAAAATTGGCCTTTCATTATTTATAATCTGTACCTGTTTGTTTGGTTACGAAATAAAATACACAAAACGTGTTTCTGAATTACGTGTATTTACTTTATATAGATATGAGTTGAAAACTTTCTTCTAGCATTCCACTTAATGTCTATGTTCCATGCTGGCATGGATTGGAGATTTATTAAGGTAGGAATATGGTATCGTAGCTACTAACAGTTGAGGGTTGCGTAGTCTAGACGGCGTTTTTAGATTTCATTATTCTCTTTAACCCGGGAAAAGCCGGGTATTTCTGCTAGTTCACTATAAAAAAGAAGCTGCCGTCTTTTTTTATGACACTTGTATATGTGTATCTGTATATGCATGTGTGTGTATATATATATGTGTGTGTGTGTGTGTTTGTGTGCGTGTGTACGTGTGTTAGTAATGAACTAAAAATGTATTTAATAGCGGAGCTAATTTTGCTGAAATGAAACTGTTTGAAACTCAAAAAGTTTGCAGACTTGTTACCTTTTTGATTAGACAGACATTTTGGAATAAATAAAAACTTACAACGAAAATTTTCACACATTTACGCACATACACGTGCATGTATGTGTGTGTGTGTGCGTGTGTGCGTGTGCGTGTGTGTGCATGCGTGCATGCGCGTGTGTGTTTGAATGTGTATTATGTGTGTTTGTATATCTAATTATTATGCAAAACATCGAATTAGTTGTCGTTAGAGCGTAAAATACCTTGTGGTATTTGTTCCGCTTCTACTCGGTCTAAATCAATGTTGCATCACATCTTTTCAGTATCGATAAAAGTACTAGAGCAATACAGAATCGGTTCTTTATTTCTTTCTTTCTTTCTTTCTTTCTTTCTTTCTTTCTCCCGCTCTATTTATCTGTAATTCAGTGATATAGACTTGTCACACTGTGACACACTGATTCGGTCTGAGAATTAAGTTATATGTCTGTAGAGTACTCAGCCCCTTAAACGTTAATTCCATAAGTAGGAGTTAAGTTGATAGAGAGTTGAAAGGTCAAAAGCGAAGGTGACTCCACTGTTATTTAATAAATGTAGACAAAGCTGTTTGGTTAATAGATTATGTTTAACACCACGCGTTTTCGCCACAGATTAACCAATGCCTTACAACTGAATAGAAGTCTATCTATCTATCTATCTATCTATCTATCTATCTATCTATCTATCTATCTATCTATCTAACGGTAAATTACTTGGGGTTTGGTTCGGACCAGACCTCCAGGTGGATAAGAATTGGGACGAGGTAACGAGCTGGGCGGCTAGTCTCACTCAGAAATGGGCTGGAAGAAAGCTATCACTGAAAGGTCGAGCGGAAGTGGAGAATGTGTACATACCTCCGTCATCTACTACCGCTAGACCGTCGTGCCTTGCCCCCAATCATGACTCGCCAAGCTAGAGCGCCTCCTCTTCAAATTCCTGTGGAGGGGACAGGTTCCATTGGTGAGGCGGTCTATTTGCTGCCAACATCCTCTACGCGGAGGGTTGGGCATGTCGTGGCTAATGATGCGCAGACATGCGCTGAGGCTGCGGCATTTCCCGATATTCTGCCTAAACGGTGAAGAGATGGTCATCATTTGTCAAACAGGCTTTTCCACAGCGCGTCTCCTTGACTGAGCTACAGTCCTGGGTCAAGAAGAGACCGAGGAAGGTTGACTGGCATCTGGAATGTTGCCAGGCACTCACTGCCCTCTACCAGGCAGGCAATGCGATCAGTGGAACATCCACTCTTGAGTTCTATAGAAGGCTAGTGGAGGGAAAGAGCGATGACGCACTTGGAGAAACGCTAGGTGTTGACGAAATCGAACTAACCAGTCTGTTCAGGAGGACTTTCGAGCCAGGGACAATGGATAACTTCCAGAAATCCCTAGCTTGACAGTGCTACCGGTCCGAGATAAACTCTACAGGCACGGAAGTACTGTCAGACGGACCTGCCCGAGATGCGCGCAGAGCGATGAAACCGTTCTGCACGTACTCATCCAGTGTCCTTGCATTACTGACTTGTGGAGTTATGTTGAACAGCTGTTATCACGTGTAGGACAGATCCGGTAATCGGCCGAGTCCATAGTGAAGATTGATCCGCCGCTTTCCATTGGTTCGGTAGGGCAAGCAATTTTCCTCTGTCTGATAGCAGTAGCGAAAGAGGTTATATGGTAGACTAGGTTGAAAGGACAATTTCTCTTCGGCCAATCACTCAACTTTTTCAAATTTCATTTGGAAAGGAAGATGTGCGTAGAGAGAGAAGTGCTGCCCACCAGCACATTTGCTAAACTGTAGGTGAATGTAGCGAAAATGGCACGTGTGAGTGGACCTATTCTAATAATGCGCCTTTATGCTAGTGAATTTGAGAGGAGGAAGGGTGCTTTTCTCGGAAGCCCTCGAAGCGTTGAGTGGTTCAGGATTGGTGAGGTACCTGAGCCAACTCCAGGTGGTTACCTCCCCGCCCCATTAGGGAACTTTCATTGTTATATTCCTTTGTTGGATAGCATTGTTATTGTTTTAATTGCGTACTCGTTGTTTCTGTGTAAAATCCCTACTGTCCATGTCTACTGTATATCGGCCCTAGTGGCTAACAAATGAAATAATAATAATAATAATAATAATAATAATAATTATAATAATAATAATAATAGTAATAATAATAATAATATGCTCCGATGACAATAAAGACAACTTTTATGTTAGACTCTTGTAACTACCACATCTTAGCGATCTTAATTCTCAGGTTTCCATATTTATCGGTCTTTTCTCTTTGTTTCATGATAATATGTTGATCACCTGGCACTACCACGTCAATTATTAGGCACTCTTGTTTGTCCCTCCAAAAGGTTACTATATCCGGCCTTCGGTGCTCTAATACCTTGTCTGTCTGGAAGTCAAAGTCTCGGAGGATTTTTGCCATCCCTTTTCGTCCATTATTTTTTCTGGTGTATGTTGGTACCAAGCACCATTTACCACGTATTAATACTTACGGAATTGTAGCCAATGAAGGTTTTGGACTAACTTGTCGAGTCTGCGCTTGTACTCTTTCTGCACAAGACTTTCCCAAGCACTAACAATGTGAGTCACGCTTTCGACCCTCTTCCCACACATTCTGCAATGGTTAGTTGCACTTGTGTGGTATATATCCCTTTTCACTGAGTTGGTATTCAATGCGTGATCATGAGCAGCGATGATTAGGCTTTCAGTATTCTTTTTTTTCTGTTCACCCTTGCTGAACCACCTCCATGATGTTTCCTGGTCTTTTAAGTTGTTAGTTTCACAGTGGAACTTACCATGTAATTCCATGCGGAGTAGCGTTTTTTCTCTCTTGTTGGCTGTTCGTGATCGGAATTCATGTGCACCCTCAAGTCCACTTTTGGTAAATCCTTCTGCATTAGCAGCATACTGTAGCAGATCTTGTTTGCTGTTTACCAAATATTCTGCCATATTTCGTCTTTCACTGTTGATGCACTCCCGTACGCTAATCAACCCACGTCCACCTTTACCTCTCTTCATGTAGAGCCTGTGTACATTCGCCTTAGGGTGGAGGGCATCATGCATTGTCATTGTCTTTCGGGTAGCACTATCGAGTTGGTTAATATCCACTTGGGTCTATTTCAGAATGATTATACTATAGCGAACTACAGCAACAGTCCATATGTTGATGGCAGTCACAAGGCTCCTTGAGTTGAGTTTTAATTTCAAGAGAAGTTTGAGGCGCTTGAAATATGCAGTAATGACTTTGTCTTTCATTTCTCTGTGCACGATATTGTCCAGCTTCAGGATCCCAAGGTACTTGTGCCCATCATCATTCGGGTCTTCCATTTTCTCTCCGTTTGGCAATTCTATGCCCCTACAATCTGCTTTTTTCCCCCGATTCAAAGTGAGCACCGCACTTTTCGAGATACCGAATTCCATCCCTATATCCTTGCTGCACATCTGCACAGTCTCAACCAGCCTCTCCATTTCAGGCTTTGTTTTTGCGAAGTTTTAAATCATCTATGAAGAGAAGGTGATTGAGACGAGCTCCATTCTTTCTCAGCTCATAGTGCGCGTTGACTTTGCGTAGGACTACAGAAAGTAGGATCAAGGCTATAACAAGTAACAAAGGTGAACTAGAGTCTCCCTGGAAGATATCCCTTTTGATTGTTACCTTGGCTAAGTGCTGGTTGTTACAGAAAAGACTTGTTTTCCAACTAGGCATGCTGTTCTTTATCAGTGCACATACGTTCTCAGCTATTCCACAAATGTCGAGTGTTTCCAAAATCCACGAATGCGGCAACATATCGTCAGCCTTTATTATTATTATTATTATTATTATTATTATTATTATTATTATTATTATTATTATTATCATTATTATTATTACGCTGAGTAAAATGCGTAGCGGCATTTCATCCGCCGCTACGTTCTGAGTTCAAATTCCGCTGAGGTCGACTTTGTCTTTCATCCTTTCAGGTCGATAAATTAAGTACCAGTGAAAAACTGGGTTCGATGTAATTGACTAGTCCCCTCTCCCAAATTTCAGGCCTTGTGCTTTTTGTAGAAATGATTGTTGTCATTATTTTGCGAGGGCAGGAGCAAATAGATGTTGATCCGAAAACTCAGCGTTTTTTATAATTACATATATTCTAATTTACATTATAAATTAATTTTGTATATTTTACAACTGACGCATTACGTTTGTAGATATGAATATGTTTCTACCTGTGTATGAGTGTCTACACACACACACACATACAATATATATATATATATATATATATATATATATATATATATATATATATATATATATATATATATATATATATATATCTGTGTGTGTGTTTGTGTGAGTGTGTATACATACATGCATATATATATATATATATATATATATGTGTGTGTGTGTGTGTGTGTGTGTGTGTGTGTGTGTGTGTATAGACATACATTCATATATACATATACATGTATAGTTTATTGTGTACATATACGTATGTGTGTGTCTATTAACACATTTTTATAAAAGCAACGAGGAAAGTATTTTTAGAGCAGGAGATTAAATATACATAAATTTTAATTTTTTAAGAGTTAACACGTATCGATTATTCATTTTGTTTAAAGTAAATGTAGTAACTAATAGAGGGTGCAGATGATCAAAGAGACTAGAAAGTGAGTGTTTTGTGTTAGGATTAAATAAACATAACACAATTATAGTAGGAGGAATCAATTATTCGAAGTTGGCAAATGTTGTTCTTGTTGTTTATACCGCTAGATCATCCTGGATGATCATGGTTCAAAAGTATTCCATCCATGACCATCTCGTCTCTTATTCAAACTGTATATACTGTACATAGATCCACATTATCCAGTGTCCTTCCATTTGAAAGAGAGATTTGGTTACTGTGTGTAGCAAGTGAAGTGATCACACAGAGTGTATGCAGCCCTTGATAGTTCTTGAGCGCTATCGATTGCAAAGAAGTGAATAGAATTTAAGTCGGGAGATGATTAGGATAAACGCTAGGATGGTAATCACTTTTGAATACAGCAGCCGGCTATCAGAGACACGAAGACAGGAAAGTATGTCCACACTGTTGTAATTAGTAAACAGAAGTAGTTAGTAGAGTAATGATGTAATTTACAAGCAAACCTTACGAGTGTTGTTGGAACTGTTCGTATGGAAACATTTCACGGTGTCAATCATAGTAACAGAAGTTAAAACATTCATTATGTAGAGTCGATGTAAAGTGGGCAGTAGATTTTTGTCTTGTACCTGACCCTGAAACAGTTTGTGAAGAGAAGCTTTGTTTACAGAGTAATAGACATATCTTTGCATGTGTGTGTTTGTGTATACTGATACACACGCACAAGTCATCATTATCGTCACCACCATCGCTGCCGCCGTCACCACCACCACTACCACCACCACCACAACCACCACCGTTCGAATCTGTTGCAACTCTGATCTATGTATTCTGTGGTTTACTGTCAATAAATAAATACTACAGGGCCCCGTGCATTGACTTGCCGAGAGTCTACAATGGATCAGCTCGATGCTTTCCTTATGTCTCGGCTAGCCAAGACACTCCACTTCTCTCAGTGATGTGCTGCCTGCGGGCATTCAGCGAACAAAGTGTTTGCTAATCCGTGCCAACCGATTATAAATCGTCATATTGACGCTGAACAGCGAGAATCAAAACAATGACTTGTATATGTATTCTAAATATGTTGCAACAGATTCGAACATGAATGTTTCGCCACGCAGCATCGGTTTGTTCACTGAAGTTATAAACAAGAGCTTGGAACTATTTTGAGGTTCATTAGTCCGGGATGCCTCTAGCTGATGAGACACAACAATGTTGAAACACCGGATGTTCTAGAGTCCCTTGCACTAATGAATTGAGGGTTATGAATACTCATTCGTCGTAAAAGAAAAGTTCTCTAGTGACGAAACAACAGCGATTAGCATATTCCCAATATATCTATCTATCTATCTATCTATCTATCTATCTATCTATCTATCTATCTATCTATCCATCTATCTATCTATCTCCCTCCCCCTCTCTCTCTTTCTCTCGCTATAAAGAGAGAGAGAGAGAGAGAGAGAGAGAGAGAGAGAGAGAGAGAGAGAGAGAGTGAGAGTGGTAGATAAATAGATAGATAGATAATTGGAATATCTCATTAGTATGTATGTACAGGTTTTGGTTTGAAGTGGTTTGTTAAACCCCAATGTCTGTATTCACATCACACTTACAATAAGGGGTGAAGAGCCAGATTTTAAGAAAGAGGCAGTTGAAGCTTTATGAGAATGCCTTTGATAGAGGAATCCTATTCGCGGGTGTGTGCTCATATGTGCTTGTATATGTTCATGTGTGTATGTGCGTATGTGTGTGTGTGCGTGTGTGTTTTAGGGTAGTTGTTAAAGTGTATATGTAAGCGTAAGCTGATTATTCTAAGTTTGTGTGTAAGTTCGTTTTTTGTGTGCATGTATTTGCGTGAGCGCTGTATATGGGTTATCGTATATTGGTATGTTACTACTATAGGTGAATGCGTATATGCATGTGGGATTTGTTTTGGCTGTGCTCTGAAGGTTCTCAGTTATTTTATGTTCAACTTATAAGCTGTTGACTACAATTTTTGCAATGTATTACATTAAAATTTTTTCCTTGCATTTACAAATTCAGGCTCTTCATCTCACCATAAATATCAGCTCAAAAGCCACATCACAAATAAATCCAATTTATTTTGTTTGTTGTTCACCATGACTTAAAAGGACAGAAAGTCAACAATAGTGTTATAAAGCTAGAAGAGTTTGCAACAGAATCCTTTTGTCAGTTATAGAACTTCAGTTATGAATGTTAATGCTTCAAATTTTTCAATATTCTCGTCATAGGGTTTAAAGCCGGAGCTTTGATTTTATCAACAACAGATATTACTAAGCGTTTTAACAAGGTACTGCTGAATTATTCACAATTCACACAGTGAATTGCAAATAGATCAGGCGCTTCCTTTTTCATATATGAATAACATCAGACTAGCTTGGTGACCTGTCACAGTCGGTATATTATCAGTTGCGCATATTGCCGAAGGGAACATTTTTTATCTTCGTGGTAAATTTTTAAAAGGTTGAAAATTGTTTCCCTTGTTACATCTGTTTTTAACGATTTGCGGATTGGCATTTTTTTCATAGATTATCTTTCTGTAACAAATCATACGAAAACCACCAATAAAGCTTCGTTACCTCGTACAGTTGATTCATCTAACAGAATGTTAAATTTAGTTCACCTAAGTTTCATGCACAACTGATTTTCAATATCGTCACATATTTCATCACTCAGGTGAGAGACAGTATCATTTACCGAGAGAACCTATTGAAAAAAAATCTGTTTCTAAGGAGTGTGGTACGAATTTCTGAGGATATTATTTAGTCCTTGTAGTTTTCTACATTTAATTAATTGCAATATCTTGTATGAAGCAACGAGAAAAATGCCGAGTTTTTTATTACAGTAGGGTGTTTTCCAAATGCCTCCTTCATCTTTTTCATATATCATATGAATCATTTTCCTGGGTGTTTTCTCAAAAGAGGCTTCATCTGATAAAACATTTTCACATAAATGGATACATTAGTTGCCGATGATCCGAAGACAGAACGATAAATCCATTCTGCAAGTAAATTAAATTATACTGATATATTTTGATCTTACTTTTTCTATGTATTTTTTTCTTTTTGTTTAGCAGAAGTACTTCAGCGATTTTCATTCTTTCCTCGATGATAAAATATTTCCAATTTGGAAGTGAAGGTTTTTATTTATCCATCTATATCATTCCCCAAGACAACGTAATTACGAATACGTAATACCTAAGTTTTAACTCAATAAGTACATGTAACTATCTATGCAGTACTAATTATTTAAGAAAGACTGAATACGTCGTTTAAAATATTTTCTTTGACGAAAGAATGACCCCCCCCACAAAAAAAAACAATGTCTTTTCATAAAAGCAGGTTATATTTATGGGCATACTCTTTCGTTATGCAACTCACCAGTGAAAACGAGCGAATGTCTTTCCTAGAAAAAAAATTACATTCTTTTCCCCTTGTTCCATCCAAAACAAAAAGAATAAATGATATCGAGATTTTTCTATTTTAATTATATTTATTACCTCCGCCTTCGCTAAGGCGGAGGTATTGTTTTCAGTCGCGTTTGTTTGTCCGTGGACAAGATATCTCAAGAACTGCTGGATGGATTCGGATGAAATTTTCAGGGATGTTTGGCCTCGTGACTGGCACGAACTGATTAGATTTTGGGATCGATCTGGTGTTGTCGTTAGTGAGGTTAAATTGCAGGAGAGGGACTTCAAGAAGTATAGTGATTTGTTGGGAGAGGAGGGAAATGGCCTGAGGTTGGCGCCTCCCAGGGAGGTGTCTGAGGGGACGGAGAGGAGAGCAGTTGTGTGCGGAATATTGCAACGAAAATTGCATACGTAAAAGGTGGAAATAGCAGCGGTGGAGACAGTCGAGGAGTGCCTGAGAGAAATTAAGAATGTAACGACATACTACACCAGAGGAAGAAAATACGGTACAGTGGAGGTACTCTTCGTAAGTGAAGAAGAAGCGAGAAAATACTCCACTGTGCCTTTGAGATCAGCGGAGTGGGCACTGCTACCGACTTACTGTGGCAAACGTGCAGCCAGAGTAAGAATAGGTAAAGTGCCCCCAGAAATTGATGAGTCGTGGCTGGTGGCAGCCATCCTCTTCAATACAGAGGAGGACACTGAAATATTGAAAATATCAAGAACTACGGAGGTGAACTGTTGGGGGTATAGACTAGAGGTATTGGTCCATATAGGCCTGCCAGACTTCCACAAGATTGCGGAAGAACTAGTACTACCAGACGAAACAAGGTTAAGAATAGTGGTGGAAGACCGCCTGTATGTTTTCTATGTGGAGTAAGGGGACTCATGAAAGCTAAGTGTCCCCAGAAACATGAAGAGGAGGAGACAGAGAAGGAATACCAGGAAGAAGAGGGTGCAACCGTGGAGGAGGAGAAAATGGAAGAGCAATATACAGTGGTAAAAAGGAAGAAGAGTAATACAGACTCACCCCCCAAAAGTCCGAGGAAGAAAAGAACGACAAGTGGAGAGGAGAAGCAGAGTGAAAAACAAGAGAATATGAATGAGAAGAGAAAAAAATGAAAAGACAACAAAAGTAAGCGAGGAACGAACGCAGAGATCATCAACTAGCAAGGAGGAAAGAGTACAGAAGAGAAAGGAAAATGAAAGAGAGATGATAACAACCCAGAATGAGAGACAGACAGAGATAGAAATGCTAGCGGCAGAGGAGGGGATTGGTGATGAGAGAAGGAGAAAATGAGAGTGACACCCAAAAGGAAAAACTGAAGAACAATGGTGCAATTCACAAAAAGTGTAGAGATAGAGAAAAAGATTACCAAGATGAAGAACGTTATAAGAATGAAATTAGCGGCCAAAGAGTATAACGAAGGTTTTAAAGCTATTTTGTTGGAAAAAGAAAGAGGAGAGAACTTGAAGGAGTTGTTTGGTGAAAGAATAGAGAGACAGGGATACAAATTGGTTACGACGAATTGCCGCCCGTGGTGGCCTTCGAAGAGTTAATAGAGTATATGTTATAAATAGTGACTTTGTGTGAACTTGTTTAAAAAGGAAATCAACAAATATAAGACTGATATTGAACTGTTAATTTAAAAACAGTAAAATGGAATTACCTGCCTATGGGGGTTAAGTAAGCCATTCTATTCTCATTTTCCTTATATCCATAATTCATTCGATATGTGTTTCTATATACCCCAATGTATTGTTTTGTCTGTTTTTGTGTTGTCCCTTCTCTACTGAGAAATAAGGACGGTGGTGTTGGCAGAGGTTTGCGCTTTCTGAGTGCACTTATTTTCTTTAAAATATGATGTCCAAGACAGTTTTCTAACCAACAAGCAAAAACAAAGAGTATTGCCACACTTAAAACTACTCGAGCATGTTTGAACTGACAAAAGTGAATACCGATTTAGAATCAAGATGTTTTTTCTAAAGTTTGACTGCTGTGCTAATGTCTTCAAAAATTACTTTGAAATTTACTCTGGCGAATATTTTTATTACCTAGTCACTACCATTCGGACGCTGATGAAAAGCATGAAGTCTTTGACAGAGTGAATAAGTAGACACTTAATATGTATGGCACCCTCTAGAAGTTCGCGTAAAAGGTTGCTGTTGTCAGAAATTCAGATTTTAAAATGATTCCACTAGTGGAATTTACCGAAAATTCATTAATTCACCAGATAGTTCGCTGACCGACAACTGAAACGATAATCTATTCATTTATTTTTAGTCATAGTGGTGCACAAATGTCTGAAATTTAAGTGAACAATGATAGGCCGGAAAATTGAAAGTTAGTTCCTTCATTGACCTATTAACTGATAACCATCAAAACGACTCGAGGTTGCTGTTCGTACGAACCCAAACAACAAGTAACCATTTATTCTGTCTTTTAGTTATTTTATCACATTAAAGAAATTACTAATTTAAATGAAATTCGCTTGGATGGATGGATTTTCCTACGCCATCTAGCCAAAAGACCGAATGATTGAGATATCTACACTATCATACAGAGAAAGATGTCAAATCTATACCAAAGTTCTTCAAATCTTAGGGTATGGAATGTACCGTGGTATTAATAATATATTGAAAGAGACTCTGTACACTTTAAAACCACACATATCTAAATTTAAAAGATCAAATTATAATAAATTTGGCTGCACTGCTTTGTTGTTCATTCTTTATCCTTACTTCACTGATGATAATGTAAACATTTGCTCACTATCCAATTCAAGCTTCTGTCTGTCCCCCTGTAATTATTTTTCCTCATCGCTCTCTCTCGGAGCAGTACTTTGGAAAACACTAGTTTGCCGTCTTAAAAAACAAGGACACATTAATTCATATTGCACAAAATGCATATACAATAGTTACAAGTTTTAGAGGAGATTAGCCGATTATATCGACCTCGGTACATGACTGGTATTTATTTTATCGACTCCGAAGGATGAAAGGCAAAGTTGATCTCGGCAGAAACAGAAAAAAAAAAGTTTGATGATGGCTGGCTCAGGGCTGAGTTAGGACTATACAACAACGTCAACATGTTATCTCTGGAGAAATGATTGCAAGTTTAACTAGACACAAACCATAAATCTGGTCTATTCAAGTGTACAGTGAGATAAACCTTGTTGCCCCACTTGCTAGAAATAGCTACGAAATGTCTTTCTTAAAACGGAAGGATACATAGCATAATAAAATCATAGGTACACTGTTCATAAAAAACACAAGATGGTCACGGATGGAATGCATTTGATCATAACTCTGCTCGATTCTAGTTGATGTGGACTAAACAACAACTCTACCCAGTCTAAACAAGGCCCGTCTACCTGCAAGAAAAAGCAGTCAAAACTCCTTTAATCTATTTGTTATGATCCTAAAAAAAACAACGTTAAACCAAACTTAAAATATATTTGCGAAACCGCAATCAGAAATGAGGACAAGATGGCCACATCTGGAACGCTGTTGGAACGAAAGCCTGTTGTAATTTGTTGAACAGAAACTGTAAATCTTTCAACAGAGAAAGAAATGAAAATAAAGAAATCAGGTTTCCATGGAAACGTCAGTGGTGAGTGTAAGAGACCACCCAGGTAGGGAGTTGGTTTAGTAAGCACAGGGGCATGGGTTGAGGAAATGGGTGGAGTTGGGGAGACGGAAGCGATGGAGAGAAATGGACTAATGGTATATACATAAGTAAATACATATGTATGTCTATATATATCTGTGTGTGTACACACACACACACACACACACACACACACACACACACACACTCTCACACTCGTAGATGTATTAGATATGTGTGTGTGCGTGTGCATACGTCTGTGTATGTGCGTGTGAATGCGTGCGTTTGTGCGTGTGTGTGTGCGTGCGCGCGCGCGTATGCGTGTGTATATGAGTAAATATATCTGTTCTAATCTCAAATCTGACCTCACCAACTTTTACCTCGCATCATCATCTATGTTGAAGACAGAAATATTAATTAATGTTGCTGCTGTTTATTATCCTTGGTCCCTGGTTCGATTCCTATCTAATTATTCCACAATCTGTTTTGCTTTCTATTTTATTATTGATTCCTTTTATTGTTGTTTTTTCTCTTCCCTCTTCAATTAAAGGAAATCTGGAATGTTGTGTACAGATTGTTTTTGTCAATCCTGATGCTTTTGATGGTGTCGTCGTTATTGTTATTACCTCCGCCTTCGCTAATGCTGGGGTATTGTTTTCAGTCGTGTTTGTTTGTTTGTTTGACCGTGGGCAAGATATCTCAAGAACCGCTGGATGGATTCGAATGAACATTTCAGGGATGTTTGACGTCGTCACATCACACAAACGCAGCACCACACACTCAAAACCCTCTTTCCAAATGCGGTTGGGGGGTTCCAAAAATATTTATCAAAGAAACTCTTCAAAAACCTCATCCAAGATACTTCAAAAGAAGAGGAAGCTAAAACTTTCGAAACGAGTAAGTAACCTTCTCTCTTGTCTCTTTTACTGTCGTGTATGAAACACAAATTTCGACTTCAACTATGCTTAAATTAGGTTGTGTAAATGTACGTGGCTTGGCGTCAACTTGGAAGCAAGGTTACCTTCTAAATGACATCAAGTCACAGAACATAGAAATCATAGCTATCAGTGAAACCAGACTCAGTAACCCGCGGGCCCTCAAGTCCATGTTTGGTGGACATTTCGACATTTATTTTTCTCCCTGTCTACCAAACATGGGTGGTGGTGGTACCGCGGTGCTTTTTCGGAAGAGTCTGAACCTAAAACTAAGGCCAATATTCCTAGACCCGGAGGGTAGGCTGGTTGTCTTGGACGTCGATGGCACAAACGGGTGTGCTTTCCGTCTGGTGGCAGTGTATGCACCGTCCTTAACGGGTCGGGCGGATTTCCTTAGACGTCTAGAGGTTTTCCTGGGAACGTCACGACCTTTACTGTTAGTAGGGGACTGGAACGCTACCTTGGACACGCATATAGACTATGTGGGAGTGGATAGGAGTAGAAGGGGATGTAAGTGCCTCAAAGACCTGCTCAGACGTTTCCATTTGTCTGACAGGTTCCGACTCGACCATACGAACGTGCCAACGTGGACTTGGACAAACCGCGTCGGATCGTCGAGATCGTATCTAGATAGAGTTCTATGTAGGACAGCGGATAGAGATAGTGTAGGATGTCCACAATTTAAAATAGTCAGCTACACAGATCACAAGTTTGTGACGTGTACGCTCGACTTAGATAAGACACATAGGCAGGGTCCCGGTTACTGGAAACTGAACGCTTCGCTCTTAGCGCGGCAGGTTTACAGGAACCGGATTAGCGAATTAATTAAGAGGGCGTTAACAGGAGCCATCGTTAACAACCGCTGGTGGTTTGCCCTGAAAATGGCAATCAAATCGGAATCTATTAGGTTTAGTAAAGAACTAGCGATAGATCGAAATAGAGTAGAGGGAGACTTAGTTAAGAAACTAGAAGAGGCACTTACAACTGGCAGCGCAACCAACGTTTTGGCTGCGAGGATGGCCCTCGACCAACACCTCAACGCCAAACACGAAGGTTGCGTCGTCAGAGCTAAAATGCGTGCCTTAAGGAACGAAGGGATCGAAGCTGCGCGAGAAGCCCGGGTGGCGGAGGCGCAACGCGGTAACAGAGCCACCATTCGGTCTCTAATCGATGAACAGGGATGTAGTCTGCTCGAACCCGAAAGGATGTGTGGGGCCTTTCAACAGCACTTTGCTCGACTGTTCGGTGCGAGCGGTGAGTCGGAACGCAGGATGGACTTCACTGCCTACCTGACCGGCCTGCCGCGGCTCTCGGCGGGAGAGGCAGAGTGTTGTGAGGGTCCCATCACAGCTGCTGAAGTAAGGGATGCTATGGCGGGCTGCGCGAGGGATAAGTCACCTGGATTGGATGGTCTACCCTACGAGCTGTATTGTCAAATGCCAGACTTGTTTGGCGACCTCTTGGCATCAGTCTACTGCAACTGGCAACAAAACGGGAGAATTCCCGGTTTCGTGAGCCGAGGTGCAGTGACATTGCTGAAGAAAGACCCAAACAAGGGGAATTTTATAGATAATTTCAGGCCCATCACTCTGCTCAACGCAGACTTGAAAATTTTGGCCAAAGTAATAGCCGAGAGGTTGGCGCTTGTCATCGATAAACTGGTCGACAGGGCGCAAACATGCGCCGTGCCGGGCAGAAGTATCCATGACAACCTC
>NC_142931.1:98057348-98099848 GCF_046866305.1 Octopus bimaculoides | reverse complement strand
GTAACATTATAATTAAAAAAGGTACCATCATTTTGTTAAAATATCGAGACACTTAACATAGCTAAAGTTTTATGTAAAGTAGAATAGTATATGATAGGCAAATTCATTATGTAAAAAATAAGCATTGGATCAAGACTAAAAATGTGAAGACTTGTCAATAACTTGGGCAATAACTCAAGCAAATTTCACTGTGAATTTGCTGTTATATGTGGATTTTATTGCAATATATAACTAATTTTTGTATTATTCTATTTATTGTATAAACTAATTATGAACTACTATTATTTTTATAATCTATTTTCCAATTTCTAATAATGAATAATTTAAAACATGAATTTTTTTAAAGTGCAAAAAATATTTTAATTGAGTTATTTTTTTGTTTTTAATAGAAGTAACAAGTAATAACAAATGGAAGTAATAATTTGTAATAAAATTTTTAGTTTTAATAAAAGCTAATATTTTCTTAAACTTAATATTTTATTTGAAATTTTATCCTTTACTGCAATATTTTAAGTAAAAATTTTCTTGTTCTGTTCTTTACCAGATGTAATAAGCTGTCCTGAACTCTTCCAGTGTAATAACTTGTCCTGTAATTTTCGGTTGCGATGATGGGGGAACAAACACAGACACACAAACACATACATACACGCACACAGACATACACACACACAAACACGCACACACACACACACACACACACACACACACACACACACACACACACACACACACACACACACACATGACGGGCTTCTTTCAGTTTTCGTCTACCAAATCCACTCACAAGGCTTTTGTTCGGTCCGAGGCCACGCAGTGGAATTGAACCCGGAACCATGTGGTTGGTAAACAAGCTATATACCACATAGCCACGCCTGCGTCTATAAGCCCCACCTGCGTCTCTCTCTCTCTCTCTCTCTCTCTCTCTCTCTCTCTCTCTCTCTCTCTCTCTCTCTCTCTCCATATATATATATAAATAATCTTTTGTTCTACTAGTTTCAGTCTTTAGACTGCGGCCAAGCTAGAGCACTGCATTGAAGGCTTTGGTGAAAATCATTCACGACCTATTTTTGAAAGCCTGGTACTTATTCTTTCGGTCTTTTTCTGCCGGGAACGTAAACAAACACCGATGTGAAACGGTGGTAGGAAACAAACATAACCACATGTATATATTTATGTATGCATATATATATATATATATATATATATATATATATATATTTGTATGTCTATTTGTGCGCGTGTATGTGTGTGTGTGTGTGTGTGTGTGTGTGTGTGTGTGTGTGTGTGTGTAGTTTCTTTCAGTTTCCGTCTACCACATCCACTCTGGTCTCCCCGGGCTTATAGTTGAAGACACTTGCCCAAGGTGCCACGCTTATATCCGGAACCGTATTGATGGGAAGCAAACTTCTTACCACACAGCCACGCCTACATTCAAATGAATTTAGATAGAGGCCTCCTAATGAAATTCTTGCATATATTATTGCATAATATAGCAATATTCATGAGATCGAATTTCAATGAAATTGAAATACAAACTGATGTAATTGAAAGGACTTGCTCATTCCATTCTCCATGTTTGTAAATAAATATACTTATATGTGAGTATGTGTGAATTCGTATATGTACATATGTTTGTAAGAAAAAAAAAATTGAGTTAATATTCATTATTCTAAAAATTGAACGATATATCGAATTCAATGTACATGTCCAAGGGATCAGCTAAACTTTCAAGCGATTTAAAGTTACAAGGTTGAAGACATGCCAAAGTCTGGAAGGCCAAACAGTGTCAGTGAAACACAACCATCTGTTTCCATTCATTTATGACAAAATTCACACAATTTGATATGGCTGCCTTCCAACATCACTATACAATATATATATATATATATATATATTATTTATATTATTTGATTGAACGCCATGCATATATATGTGTGCGTGTGCGTGTGCGTGCGTGTGCGTGTGTGTGTGTGTGTGTGTGTGTTGTGTGTGTGTATGTATATATCTATGAGTATGTGCGTATTTGTGCTTGTGTTTGTCCCCCATCGCTTGACAACCGGTGTTGGTGTGTTCACGTCTTCGTAACCTAATGATTCGGCAAAACGAGACGGACACAATAAGTACCAAGTTGAAAAAATAAGTCCTGGTATTGATTTGTTCGGCTAAAACCCTTCAAAGCGGTGTTTCTATGTATGTATATATATGTGTGTGTGTATATATATATATATATATATATATATATATATGTATGTATATATATATATACACACACACACAAACACACATATTCATGTATGTATGTATTTATGTATGTATGTATGTATGTATGTATGTATTATGTATGTATTTATGCATTCATGTATGTATAACAACATGTAAATATTAAGTTGGAAATAGTCGAAGGCCTCCTTTGATTTCTTATTCAAACGAGTTAGTTTTACCGCCTAAAATTTATGTACTTTTGCTTATAGTGTTATGTGTGCTTCGATATCCACTGTTCCAAAGAAGAATTATTTCACAAAAGTTTATAGAATGTTTATGATGTCAACGTACATGCATGCATACATACATGCATATATACATACATACATCTCTCTCTCTCTCTCTCACACACACACACACACTCATACACACTCACTTATATACACACACTCGTTTGTATGTATATATGTTACTATATATAAGCAATTCCAAATTTCCCCAAATATATCAGTAAAGGGTGGATATATGGAAACAAATTGTTATACAATCACCTCACATGCCCACACCCAACGTTAACATTAATATAACAAAAGACTTCAACTAAAATGCTGACGCACACCCTCTTTACTTACACTCTATTACTCCAGGCTTTGGCTCACATACACACACACACACACACACACACACACACACACACACACACACACACACACACACACATACACAGAGATAGACACAGACACAGACACAAACGCACACATTATATAATATGTACATTGAATTCTGCTCGTGGACACATCTACATGTCTATAGAAGAAAGTATATTATACGAATATATCATATAGGTCTACATATACATATATGTACATGCAAATATAATAATAGTAAAGCAGACACTCACATATGAGTACGTATGTGTGTGTGTGTGTTTGCCACTGTGTGTGTGCATGTGTGCGTGGGTGTGAGAGTGCGCACGCGTATTTATGTTTATATATATATATGAATATGTAAGAACGACCGTGCGAACCCAAAAAGGAGAAATGGTGACGAATGGAAAAACAGGGCTCCTTTCTTAAACGCGTCACACGGTCGAACACAAAATATATCAGATGATATAAATATGTTATACTTCGATAACATAGTGAATTCGTAAATGCCAGTAATGAAGACGATAGAGCACAACCGATAAAGATGAATAACAGTAATATTTATTGTAGCATTAAAATGTATGTCTGTGTGTGTGTGAGTGCGACATAATAAAACATAATAAAAGACAGGCCGTCGTGTAAAGAAAAGAGTGTGTAAGTGATACATGCATGTGTATGCGTGAGATACAGCAGATAGAAAAAGAGTCCGTAACACATATAAGAATTTGCCAGTTCTTAGAGTACACAATAGTAAGAGTCTGTATGTAAGAAGTTGAGGCGTGTGGGGCAGCACGATCACTCGTCGTGATGTTAGGGCTTCCATGCCGAGCCGGGTTCTTGAGTACAGATGTTCTTCGCAGGCTGGGTTCTTGTCTATTATTTATCGTGGTGAAGATGAATCGAAGAGAAGTGCCGCGGTAGTTTGGTTAGCTTGTGTACGTAGAAGTTATGTTGACGCTGTCGGCGATGCCGGTAGTCGTAGTGTCGTGTTGACGCTGTCGGCGATGCTGGTAGTCGTAGTGTCGTGTTGCTGCTGGCAGTCGTAGTTGTACGAAGCTGTGATTGTTGTCGCTGGCTGCTGCTCTGTGTGGTACACGGAACAGATCTCCAAGAGATCTGAACCGCGACGAATTTGCGGGGTATAATTTAGTCTATTTATAACAAAATAGGGGCTCCAGAGAGCATCTGAAAAACACTCCATCATGTGACCTTATTAGGGGCCACGGTTGGTCGATTTGCGTTCTGGCGGGAACGGTACGAAGCAGTTGCCGCTTCAAATAATAATTAGTCACGTGATGGATACAGTAGGTTGCTCTCTACTACGCCCGAACTTGAATATATTTATAGCAGTGGGGAAGATGATTTGTATATAATGGCGATAGGTAGTTTCACTACAAATACATACATACGTATATAAGTGTGTGTGTGTGTGTATATATATATATATATATACTCTCTCTTTACTCTTTTACTTGTTTCAGTCATTTGACTGCGGCCATGCTGGAGCACTGCCTTTAGTCGAGCAAATCGACCCCAGGACTTATTCTTTGTAAGCCTAGTACTTATTCTATCGGCCTCTTTTGCCGAACCGCTAAGTTACGGGGACGTAAACACACCACCATCGGTTGTCAAGCGATGTTGGGGGGACGAACACAGACACACAAACATATACACACATATATATATATATGCATATATACGACAGGCTTCTTTCAATTTCCGTCTAGCAAATCCACTCACAAGGCTTTGGTCGGCCTGAAGCTATAGTAGAAGACACTTGCCCAAGATGCCACGCAGTGGGACTGAACCCGGAACCATGTGGTTGGTAAGCAAGCTACTTACCACGCAGCCACTCCTGCGCCTAAAAATAAAAAAAATATATATTTACGGAGATGTACTTGCATTGCAATCGACCTGATCTGAGATCGTGTGCTGGAACGAAAACAATTGCAGCAAGAAAGGTGTTTATAAGCAATTTAAGAAACACAAAAACCGTTAGATTCTCTTCAACATCTAAATTTAATTTGCCGAAATATTTTTGTCGCTTTGAGACCGCGACCAGTTCACTGACAAAATTCCATGCTGCACGGAATTTTGTCAGTGAACAGGTTGCGGTCTCAAAGCGACAAAAATGTTTTGACAAATTAAATTTAAATGTTGAAGTGAATCTAACGGTTTTTGCGTGTTTCTTAAATGGCTTATAAACACCTTCCATGCTGCAATTGTACACACACACACACACACACACACACACACACACACACACACACACATATATATATATATGTATATATATATACATACATACATACAGACAGACAGACATACATACAGACATGCATATGAACATTCTTTAAATTTATGGAACGAACATAACAGTGTATCTCAACATGTTTGTATGTGTTTGTGTGTGTGTGTGTGCCTAACAGAGAGAGAGATAGAGAGAGAGAGAGAGAGAGAGAGAGAGAGAGAAAGAGAGGGAGAGAGAGAGATAGAGAGAGAGAGAGGTCCAAATGTTTCCCATATGTTTTCAACGCAACGAAAAATCCCCTAAAGCTCGAACATTACGATTACATGTGCGGTGTTTTTACGCTTCCCTACCACACGTACGCGTGCGCACACACACACACTCACACACACACACACAAGTTTTCTATCGAAAGTAAAAGAAAAGTAGAGATAATATTAGCATTAACTGATAGAACTAGTCACAAATTGTACATGCTGATCGAGTAACTTTTTTCTATAGTAAGCCTTCGTCTTGTGTCTTTTCTTTGAAAAGAAATAATGTATTTCAAAACAAAAATATCATTATTGAGTGCTTAACGAAGGAGGTGTTCAGGCTGTTCGACTGCCAAAATCACGCGTAACCTTAACGTAGATTCTCAGACAGTTTCACCGTGAAGCAGAGTGCAATAACGCTGGCTTTTGAATTACAGCAACAACTTATTTTTGCTAGTGGACAGGAGGAACGTGAAATAAAGTATGTCGGTCAAGGACATAACACGCCACCGGAAATCGAAATCACGATCTTGCGATCGTTAGCCGAACTCCCTAACCAAAAAGCTACGCGCCTTCACACACGCACGTGCACGTACACACGCACGTACACACACACACACACACACACACACACACACACACACACACGCACACACACACACACACACACACACACACACACACACACGCACACACACACGTACATATTTAAATATATAATCGTGCTGTAAAAAAATGAATCAGAGTTCTTATCAGAAAATTTCATGTGCGGATAGATGTTTTAGCGATGTTGATAGATGTTTTAGCGTTGTGTACACAGATTATGAAACAGCTGTCAACAAATGGAATAAACGTTTCATCTCTCACTCCTCTATATGTATATATATGTGTATGTGTGTGTGTGTCTATACACACACATACATGTCTATATATACAAACATATATATGTATGTATGTGTATATATATATATCTCTCTATATATGTGCGTGTGTGTATGTGTGTATGTACTTGTGTCTATGTAAATATGTATAAATAATCTATATATGTACATGTGTGTGTCTGTCTGTATGTGTGCGTGCGTGCGTGTGCACAAGCTACACTCTAGAAGTTTTCAGACTTTTTAATGAGAGACATATATTGATTTCAAAGAAGTATAAAACTCTAATCTCTGACTTCAATGAACTTGTAGCGCTTCAGCCACCTCATGAAAGCTGCATAGAAGTCCTCCAAAATGAAGGTGTCCAGGACCTTTGTCATAGCCTTCCTCACCTTCAAAACGTCTGCTCTTGACGTTTTTCCTTCAGCTGGGGAGTAGTTGGTTACCAGGATGCTCAATGCTGAGCACCCTAGGAACAAACTTTGCACAAATGTTGCACTTGTTCATATCTTCATGCTTAATTCTGTATATCGTTACCACACCAACTCCAAACTGTATGTTTATTGCTTTTATAGACACACAACCAACATCATCCGGAGAATTGCGAATTTTCTCAACCAGCTTGGGTGTTTTCACGTCCCTTTCCCTCCCAATCCTCTCATCATCTCTCATATCGTCTCTACCATCCTTGAACGTCTTGTGCCAGCGAAAAAGTCGATCCATAAACAGCCTGGAGCACTTAATAATTTTTTGTAGCATTTTTGCCCGGTTTAACACAAAACTTTATTGCATAGCGAGCTTCCTAACGTCCCGACTGCATTCTGCAAACTAGTCATCTGTGACAAGCAGTGTTTAGTAGGATATGTTCAAAGTGCTCTTACAGCAGTCTTCTTCAATCTGGAATAACAAAATCAGCAGGTCAGCTTATTAGATGTATAGTAATCTAGGACATTTATAAAACTTATGGACTGCACCATGTATGTATGTATGTATGTATGTATGCATGTATGTATGTATGCATGTATGTATGTATGTATGTATGTATGTGTGTGTGTGTGTGTGTGCGTGTGTGTGCGCGTGTGCGTGTGTGTGTATCCACACATATAATGTATCTATAAACTTGTACATGATAATTTCTGAAATTCAAAAGTTTCTTGTCTATAATTTACAATAAAATATTCAAATAACGGAGCAAACGACATCAGAAACCGACACCATACCAATCAGCGTTTATCGTTCTAAAATCGTTCTTTTCCGATGTATTGCAAGACTGAGAGGTAGAGTGCTGATATTAAATCTTCTTAACCTTACACTTAGTACAAGACAGGGAGATTTAATGCTGCCTTATAATATTGAGTTATTTCTATGTTCTGAGTTCAAATGTAGTCAATTTTATCTTTCTGTGATTAATAATGGATGTACACGTCATGTACTGAGAGAGGGATCGATTAAATCAATTATACTTACTTTAAATCTGGAAGGTCTTGTGTTCATGTTAGAAATAAATGATTGCCTCAAAGAGGTTAGTGGTGCTGCCACAAAAGCGGCAGGTTATCAAGTAGTATTTAGAGAGATCTCTGTATTTTTGATAGGAGACTGGACATTATTTAGTGACATCCCCGTCTTTACTTTAGGGCACTTGACATTATTTAGAGGCATGTCCATTTTAATGATAGGATGTCATGCAGTATTTATTGACACCCACACCATTACATTTTGAGTTCAAATCCTTCCGGAATCGAGTTTATCCTTGACTTTCACTTTCCGATGTAATCGGCCAAACACTCGCCCCAAATTACTAGCTAGGAGTTTAAGTTACAAATCATCGGTCTCGGTAGAGTCAATAAAAAAATATTTCAGCCCTTCTCCAAATCTGCGACCTTGTGATGTTGGAAGTCATAAAAGCAATAGAGACAGTGCAACATTTTATGGTCTTTAGTTTCATTTCTTATTTCTCAATGAAACAAATACCACCAATATACTGGAGTCGATTAGATTGGTTATATCCACTTTATATATGTCTTACTGTAAGACACTGAAAAAAATCAATCAAATTAATGTATTTATTAATTAATTGATAATATAACGACAGCTTGAGTTAATTCTGAGTAACTGAGGAAATAGTTACTATTTCCAGTCAGTACACCTGTATATTTACACCTGATCACTCATTGATAAGTACTTCCGGTCATTAAAGGACTCTATGAAATTTACGACTTCATATTTTTATGTTTTATAATGTTTATTGCTGGAAGTTGTTATTTAATCCCATACCAGATTTGATTAAGCAAACATAGACCGAATAAATTCTAGCCGTGGCCATCCCCAAAATAAATAGTATATCCTGGACTATACTATTTGATGTGTCATTCCTTATTTTTAAAGAATTTGAAAGATATGGCTGCTATTTCTAGCGCCATAGATTCAAGAAATGAATTTGAATAAATAAAAGTAAAAAAATAGCTTAAGAAAAAAAATTCATTTTAATCTTCGGAGGGAAAATAGTCTCATGGTTTCTGTTATGTCTCAAGCTACTGCTATCTAGCACCTTCGGATGATCTCTACTCAACCGCTACACAACCGCTACTCGACTACTACTCAACACTCCTACCATGGCTAGACTACCCCTATTTATATGTCTTGGGGGATCCTACTTCTTCGCCTGGGGGGCGTCGACACAACAGTTTCTTATACTGAACTCCTGGACCAAAAAATGCGAGATCAGATCTACTGGTGATGTTTAATTCCACTTACATTCCTTCACATAGCGACCGAGAATGGATCCCATTTGAACAAGGAACATCTGTAAAAGAAAACTTCAATTAACTACAGTTCAGTGGAGGGAGTGTATTTAGGTCCCATCTGTTTAACCCTACAAAAACTGGGAGTAACCATTGATTGACCCCAATGGATTTTAGACGAGCATGAAAGGATTCACTCTTTATGAAAGTTAAACGTTATTTTCTGTTAATGTTTTCTATGGCGATGTCAGAAAGTGTGTTTTTGTCGTCTATATTTCAGAGGTTATTTTGAATAGTAAGTATATTGTACACTGTTGTTGTTGATGATGATGTTGATGTTGTTGTAGTTATATTGCTGTTGTAATTGTAGTTCTTGTTTTGGTTGTTGTTGATGGTGTTCTTTAATCCCAGGTCAGCCCTGACTACATAAACCTATGATCATCAAAGACGTTCCAACTGTGATCATCCTATCTTTTACAGGCATTTTCTATCCCGGGCCACGTTATCCAGTGTGATCCTTCTTTTAAAAGACAGTATCATTTGAGGTTTGGCTGTTATTTCTAGCAAATCAAGCGACTACCTTGACAACGCTCTCTTGTCACACGTTGTTGTTGTTTAGTCCAGGTCAGCCTTTGACTAAACAGACCTGTGATAGAAGCACCTAAACTATGACCTCTTTGTCATTCAATCGGTGCTTTTAATAATTTAGGAATATTAATTTGCCCCTTGATTTTAAGACTTCAAGGTGTAATGTGGGGGAGATTTGGCTGCTATTTTTAGCTGGTAGAGCAGCCACGGAGACAGTCCCTTTTTACCACAAATGTGAATTTGCTAGAGAGAAGAGAACAGACATCAGGCAGAAAGTGCCACAAGACCTGAAAGTAACATTGAAAACCTTGAACATTGACAAACAGCTTTTATGTCTAGTCAGAGGTAATAGTCACAATAACAGAGAAGTAAATACATGTGACGTATAATTCATGGTGGTCGTGGTCTGTATTGATATCATATGAAGCACGTATTGTGACACCGAAGCAACATCTGCAGCAGAGGAAAGAGACAACTATCTTGGCCGAGTTTGTGATCATGAAATCAGCAACTTAATTAGGATAGTTAATGAACGTGAGGAGAGGCATGAAGTAGGAACTAATACAAATCTCTCTCCAATGAGCATTGTTAAAATCTATTTATCAGAAGGCCAAAAAAAAAAAAGAAAAGAAAAATGGACCAGATCACTGTGAAGATAGTACATGGGTTCTTGGCACGCGAGTCAGTGTGTGTATGTGTGTGTGTGTGTGTGTGTGTGTGTGTGTATAATATATCTACCTATATATATGTACACACACATACACACACACACACACACACACAAACACACATACACATACACACTCACACACTTCTTTTTACTGTAAGCCATGGATTGGTTGAAACAGAACAATATGTGAATAAGAGTTGGTGGGAAATACGCAAATACACACTCTGCATGTAAAGCAAATAGAAAGGTCAGTGTTAATATATTCGATACACATTAAATTAAAAATTACACTCGTATGGAGGAGAATCATTAACTTAATGACCAAATCTAGTAAAGAAAGGCAGTGCATGCATCTCTGGAATTACTTAAGAATATAGTCTGTAATACTGCATTACACATTATATTTTTGACTTGCTGGCGGGGTTTAAGTGCACCCCCTAAAATCTTTTGGGACAATGAGAACGCTTTGAAGATCTTCCTGAAAAATGTCATCACCAAAACGAACGAGCATAGAAATATTCTTGAACTGGATTTATCTGATTTGGTCGATGTACAAATATGATAATAATAATTATTATTATGCCTGTATTTGTTTTGATATTAAGGCTGAAAAAATAGACCTTATGTGTAAAACATTTTGGACTTTGGTTTGAACTCACTAGCACATTTCGTTCCAGCACTTATAGTAATGATCGTATAGTGAAACAATCATAGGCATGTTTCAATGTCATTACACCTCTTCAGAGAAGCCTAGTCTAGTATTGTTTGACAAAGGTGACTGTACACACACACACACACACACACACACACACACACACACACGTACACACACACACACACACACACACGCACGTACACACACACACACACACACACACACACACACACACACACACCACATACACTCACCCACTCAGGCATTTGAATATCACGTACACACATGAATAAACACTGCGTAATATGGTAACTTGAAAGAATGGCTAGGTAAAAAATATGAGTCATACTATGAAAGCCAGCGCAGACACGTAGTGGAGCAAAACATTTTAATTAGTGCTCGAATTAGCTTACTAAAGCGTAAATAATTTTTTTTAACTACAACTATCAATCGTGGAGTTGATTTCAAATTAGGAGTGTTCCAGCTGTTAGTCAGGTGCACACAATCCTCAAGTGCATACAATCCTCAGGTGCATACAAACACATCCATGCAAACAAATATGCATATGTATATATATATATATATATATATATATATATATATATATATATATATATATATATAACTACTTAATATATATGTGTATGTAATCAATTAATCACCGAATGTTAGTGCCACTGACTGTTCTCTAGTTAACTTTTTTTTACCATTTATCTTTTACTTGTTTTAGTCATTAGACAGCGGGCTATGCAGGAACACCATCTTGGAGAAGTTCAGTCAAGTGAATCAACCACAGTAATTTTTATTTCTTGGCCAGGTACTTATTGTATCACTAAGAGTAACCGCCTTTTTACGAGAACGTAAACACACAAACACCGATCGTCAAGCGGTGGTGGGGGACAAACACAGATTTAAAGACACACACATACGCACACACATACACGCACACGCACACATACGCACTCACACACGTATACACATACACACACTCACGCATACATACGACCGACTTCTTTCAGTTGCCGTTTACTAAGCCCACTCAGAAGGCTTTGGTCGGCCCAAGGCTATAGTAGAAGATACTTGTCCAATGTGCCATGCAGTGGGACTGAACTCGGATCCATGTGCTTAGGAAGCAAACTTCTTACTACATCATTATAAGGGAGAATTACAGGTAGACTTATACGCACTGACAAACACATTTATAACAACCTATTCATAGTATTAAAATGTAAGCAGATGAGTAATACTCAGCCAATGGAGCATTTGGAATACTAGGAAAACCTTTTATACTTGTTAATAAAATGTGAAGGAGAGTGTGCGGGAAGGGCTGGTGTGTGTGTGTGTTGTATTGGTAACAGAAATTTGACAGAGAGAGGTGCTGGTAGCTTTATCTGCAAAAGTACTGTTTGCAGAGAAATCTTGGTCAAGAAGTTGATATTAAGAAGACATGCACAGTTGGTAGGAAACATTTGGAAATTCGGGCGGGGACGAGCAAATCTTGTTAGAAAACATCACTTGAACAATATTCTGAAGATTGATACAATTCTTAGGAAAAATAACTCTATTTGTAATATGAAAGGACGAAATGTAAGAGGGTAAGAGGAAGAATAGGGAAAGAAGTGGGATAAATACATGGGGAGGTGGGAGAATTGAAGGAAAAAATGAGTTTTAAAATGGCCAAGGATTAGAAATATCGGGTGACAAATTGCCTTCTGCTCATCATTGAAGAGTACATTTGCTATCAAACCTTTCTTAGATAGAATCAACACAAATAATGAAAAGTGGGTTTTCCATAATCATATTCAACGGAAACGACGTTAGGCAGCACCACATAAAAGGAAAAAAAAGCAGAATTTATCCTCAAACCAGGATTATACCCCCCAAAAATTAGGCTCCGTGTTTGGTGGGATATGCAGGGTGTCGTCTATCATGAAGTCTTAAACCAAAACGAAATAGTTAATGCAAAGTATGGTCGTCAATTGAAAGCACTGTGCAAAACTTTGCAGAAAAATCATAGTGTAAAATTTGCAGAAAAATCGCAGAGATGTTACTCTTACACGATAATGCAAGACTACATATTATCCACGTTACTCAGTAAAAGATTATGGCACCCAATATGGAACTTTCGCCTCATCCTTCTTATTCTCCTGACCGAGGGGTAAAAAGTTTATTAAAATGATATTGAGTATTTCTTTGCTTCGAAACCTGAAGTATTTTACGGCTGATAGATCAACAATTTGTAAATAGATGGGATTATGTTATCAATAATGAATGGAAATTTTATCTTGATTAAATAAATCAATTAAAACCTAAGAAATATTTCTTTCTTTCCCATCTTGAAATGTGACGGGACTTTCGTTCCAACCTAATAGGTCATCAGCTGTATTGGCCTAAACAATTGACAGAACGTTGAATATCTCTGGGATGCTGTATCGCCTGCTTAGTAAAATACATCTCGAGGACACTGTACGGCGAAACAGGGAGTACAATATCTATGAAACACTGTAGCGACCCCTCCACCATATCGAATTCACTATCTTGATAAGGAGAGGTATATATCTATGGGACACTGACCTCCTACTTGGTAAAATATAAGCAACAGATGTTGATAGTGTGAGTCGGTGCAATGTTTCAGAATTTGTTAGAAAAAGTTGCACAACCTCTAGCATAGTGGTGGTGGTCATTATAGTGGCATTGATTATGGTGGTGGTTATAGTAGTGGTGATGGCAGTGGTGATGATGTAGTGGGGTAGCGGTAGTGATGGTGTTAATGGTGATGATTGTGGTGGTTGGAATGGAAGTGGTTCTAGAATGTGCGACGAGGAAATAGAGGAAACCAAGAGGAGGCAGGAAATGACAATGGGGTGAGTGAAACAACATGGCGTCAAACTTTCCTATAATGAGGTTAAAGGAAAGAAAAAAAAATATTACGTTGCCAAGGAAACCATATTTCATAGGGACTAATTCATCTTCATATCTATTGTTTAACGTTTACTCCTTGTCTTCATTTTCTCACAATCGGGAATAGGTTTTGCTATTGCTATTCTTTCTCTCGCTTTCCTTGTAGTAGTAATAGTATCATCATCAGCAGCAGCAGTTGTAGTAGTAGTTGTGGTAGTGGTGGTGGTGGTGGTGGTGGTAGTAGTAGTAGAGGACGAAGTAATAGCGGTAGCAATAGTAGTAGTAGTAGTAGTAGTAGTAGTAGTAGTAGTAGTAGTAGCAGCAGCAGCACCAGCAGTTGTAGTAGTAGTTGTGGTAGTGGTGGTGGTGGTGGTAGTAGTAGTAGAGGACGAAGTAATAGCGGTAGCAGTAGTAGTGGTAGTAGTAGTAGTAGTAGTAGTAGTAGTAGTAGTAGCAGTAGTAGTAGTAGTAGTATCATCATCAGCAGCAGTTGTAGTAGTAGTTGTGGTAGTGGTGGTGGTGGTGGTAGTAGAGGACGAAGTAATAGCGGTAGCAGCAGCAGCAGCAGTAGTAGTAGTAGCAGCAGCAGCAATAGTTGCTTCATTTTCAACTACTAATTTTTTTTTATTTTAATCTAAGACGGTGGTTGGCTCTGCTCATTATCTTGGATTTATCTAATGCCACATCCGCCAGAGCTCCGAGTCCACATTCCATCACCTGAAGCTTTTTACACTACGTTCACCACACACCAACATTACACACATTTCAGACCCATCACTGCACTTTTATGTCCACTGTTTAGTCTCTCCTTTCCTCCACTCCTACATATATATATATATATACACTTCACAAACCTTTCCCTCTTTTCTTCTGATATAAAATAGGGAGCAGGGAGAGTGGTGGGTTCACTATGTTTACTGGTTAAGCTTATACTGTCAGTCTTTGCTGCAGATAAGAGTGCGACAGTGGGATAAGGAGAGGGACAGCTAGTAATATAAAGGTTGAGGTAGAATTCTGTGTGTGCGTGCGTGTGTGTGTGTATGCGTGTGTGTGTGTGTGTGTGTGTGTGTGTGTGAGTCTAGTTACGCACACGTGCATACACATGCTCATACAAGGAAAGAGTGAGAGAGAGAGAGAGGAAGAACGAGAGAGGGAGAAAAAAAAGAAATGCAAATAGAGGCAGAATGGTAGATTTAGTGAGGATATATATATATATATATATATATATATATATATATAACAAAAGAGGTGGGTGTTTCCACGCAGGAATAAAATATAAGAAAATGTGTTGTTGAAAATGCGCCTAAATTAAAAAAAACTCATAAATGTTTAAAATACATTTATTTACATATATACCAAACTAGTTTCAACAATATTTTTTGTTTATCAATGGTAAAAGTTTAAAATTAGAAAAAAACATCTTTGAAAGTTTCAATTTTGACAAACTAAAATGTTTCAATGTTGATAAATTAACATGTTCAAAACAGAAGGTGTAAGTTTGAATGTTCATAGCAGTCAATAAAATTGTATATCAATTTCTTTGAATATACAAACTTCATTAATTTTAGTGTTTCTACGGGACCCCACCACTAGGAAAATTCCCGTAAGCAAGGACCTAGACCAATGCCCCGTAGACATAAACCCTAAATACCAAATCTTCCCTCTCTACCAATGCACTGGAAGCACTTCAACCCAATTCCATTTAAATAAGGAAAACATATTGATTAAAAAATATAAACCACAGCTGAATATCCTTTAGAAAGAAGAAAAAGCAGTAAAAAGAAAAGAAAAAGACTAAAAAAAAAACAACCAGGAACAACAAAATTTTTTTTTCTGAAAACTTTAGTAACAATCTTCCACCCGGGTTCCGAAACCGCAACACCAAATCACCATACAAACATCAACTGCTGACATCACCCACCTCCAGTCCAACGAAATTCTACAAACACCAGTTGCTGATGTCACCTAACTACAGACCAGTCAAAACCAAACTTCACCGAATACAACTAAATGACTCTTTAAGAAAACCAACCAACCGGAACGACTTATAACCGTATCCACAAGGAAACCAACCAAGCAGAACGACAAGCTTGACCACTGAAAAAAAAAGTCACCAGAATTTTAACGAATCAAAAATCAGATCCGCCCGCGGTAAAAAAAAAAAGAAATTATAAATTCATCTGATCCTAAAACATATCACTACAAGCGAAAGCGTCTATCACAAAAACTGTAAACCAAATTCGCATTTTTTTAATCATTTTCATTTCACACTTGGTTTTTTCAGCATAACTTGTCGACCACCACTAAAATTAATGAAGTTTGTACATTCAAACAAATTGATATACAATTTTATTGACTGCTATGAACATTCAAACTTACACCTGTTTTGAACATGTTAATTTATCAACATTGAAACATATTAATTTGTCAACATTCTTAGTTTGTCAACATTGAAACACTTTAATTTGTCAACGTTGAAACTTTTAAAGATGTTTTTTTCTAATTCTAAACTCTTACCATTGATAAACAAAAAATAATTGTTGAAACTAGTTTGGTATATATATATAAATAAATGTATTTTAAACATTCACGAATATATATTGTTTTATTCTTTTACTTGTTTCAATCATTTAACTGCGGCCATGCTGGAGCACCACCTTTAGTCGAGCAAATCGACCCCACGACTTATTCTTTGTAAGCCTAGTACTTATTGTATGGATCACTTTTGCCGAACTGCTAAGTTACGAGGACATAAACGCACCAGCATCGATTGTCAAACGAAGTTGAGGAGGACAAACACAGACACGTAAACATATACGCACATGTGGCTGTGTGGAGGCGCAGGAGTGGCTGTGTAGTAAGTAGCTTCCTTACCAACCACATGATTCCGGGTTCTGTCCCACTGCGTGGCACTTTGGGCAAGTATCTTCTATTATAGCCTCGGGCTGATCAAAGCCATGTGAGTGGATTTGGTAGTCGGAAACTGAAAGTAGACCGTCGTATGTGTGTGTGTGTATGTGTGTGTGTGTGTGTATTTGTGTGTTTGTCCCCTAACAACGCTTGACAACGATGCTGGTGTGTTTACGTCTCCGTAACTTAGCGGTTCGGCAATAGAAACCGATAGAATAAATATAGGCTTACAATGAATAAGTCCTGGAGTCGATTTGCTCGACTAAAGGCGGTACTCCAACATGGCCGCAGTCAAATGGCTGAAGCAAGTAAAAGAATATATATATATATATATGTTTATATATATATATATATATATATATATATATATATATATTTATATATATATATATATATATATATATATATATATATATATATATATATATATATATATATATATATATATATATATATAAATATGCGACGAGGTTCTTTCAGTTTCCGCCTACCAAATCCACTCATAAAGCTTTGTCAGCCCGCAGCTATTGTAGAAGACACTTGCCCAAGGTGCCATATATAAATATATATATATATATATATATATGGCAAGAAGAAAATGGAGGGAATCCAGAGGTAGTATTCATAATGTCTAACAGGTGATGAACACTACCTCTGGCTTCCCTCCATTTTTTTTTGCCATATAAATTAAGGGTAAAAACCCCATATTACCCTCGCCTAATTATTATACCCAGTAGAGTAAATGCTACGCAATAACCAGCACTTGTGTATTAATTAGGTATTCTACCAGCAGTATATTGGGTAGATACTATCCCTTAGTTGGTTGGATTCACAACCTCTAACTTTCTTTGAATTGAAAGTATATATATATATATATATATATATATATATATATATATATATATATATATATATATATATATATATAATATAAATTGAACATGTATTATTTCTTGTCTCGAGGTTCACGGCCAAACGGCTGGGTGGATTCGCGTGAAAATGGCACACATGTGGAGACGGGTGCATAGATTAGAACTCGCTTTGTATTTTTTCCTAGCCCCCATAGTTACCGAGAAAATCGATTAAAACAACCTGCGTGCGTGCGTGTATGTGAGTGTGTATCACTGAAGCCATTCATACATACATACATACATACATACATACATACATACATACATACATACATACATAGCCTCTCTCTCTCTCTTTCTCTATCTCTCTCTTTCTTTCTCTCTCTCTCTTTCTTTCTCTCTCTCTCTTTCTTTCTCTCTCTCTCTCTTTCTTTCTCTCTCTCTCTCTTTCTTTCTCTCTCTCTCTTTCTTTCTCTCTCTCTCTCTTTCTTTCTCTCTCTCTCTTTCTTTCTCTCTCTCTCATATACACACACACCATCAACATTAGTCTCTCTGTCTCGCACACCCCATCAAACATACACCCCATCAAATATATACCCCCCATATATGCACACACATACACACACACACACACACACACACACACACAAGCGCACGCACATCAATTCCTCCGTCTCACGCCAACTTCAAAAGAAGTTCAGTCATAAAACTGTCCAAGTCTCTTTTCATTTGACGCCCACTTCAAAAGATCCCGTTTCTCTAAACACATATTAAAAGAATATTTTCACTTGCCCGGCCATTGATCGAGAGATAAAACACAAACCACCTCCTGCTGACTGCAAAACTCCCGCCAAATTAGCCGCAAAACACACACACATACGCATACACACGCATACGATACGCATACACACATACACACACACACACACACACACACACGTCCATTTCATATGTCTTTCACTTTCTCTATGATTATATACACGTCCAATACAATAGCTCTCACATATATTTTTGTCTTCAACAGGTATGTATCTATTCTATATAAATTGTTTTTCTATAAGCGTATAACAATTACTTATTCCATACTTCATCACTTAGCTTTTATCTTCACTTTTCTTAAATTGGATACGTCTGCTATTAATTCTTACATACAATTTCCCTGTTACTTCTTACAGTGTCATTTTCTGTTTAAGCAGTTCTTAACGTCAACTTCTTAATGCCTCTTCTATTTTTTTCCAGCCCCATACTTACCGAGAACATCGATTAAAACGTTTTCTAATGCAATTCCCCTTTCTTCTGCCATTAACACAACCAGTTGCTCACACACCTTACAGTTTCTCATTCAAACTACATAATTCGCAGAATTGTCGCATTAATACAGTAGGGTGTTTTGAGGGAGATTTGGCTGCTATTTCTACCAGGTCTACCTCCCATGTAGAGGTCTGAACTTAATTTTCATTCACAGATTTGCATTTCAAACATTTGTCATAATCTTTTCTATAAATCAACTATCGTAAAAATTTTCTACCATGACCTCACATTTTCTATGTATGTGTGTGTACCTTAAAAGACGTGATTAGACAGAGGTCCAATAAAATAGTTCTCATAAACAGACTACCTAGAAATTCTTTCTTCACAACTCCTGAAGCTGTTTCCTGCGAAGATATTTTGGAAAGACTTCCGCCCTTCCTCCACCCCATTTTCTCACAAATTTCAATATTTCAAATTTTTTTTGTCAAAAATCCTCGTTTTCGGAAACGAATGACTTATTCCATCGATTAAAACTTTCACTAATGCAATTCCCATTTCTTCTACCATTAACACAACTAGTTGCTCACACACCTTACATTTTCTCATTGAAACTACATAATATGCATAATTATAAGGCACAGGGTCAATCATTGCAAATTGTTGGTTTCAATCTCACAGAGCAAGTGTTCTCCCACGGTCAACTTTACGTTGGATGCTCCCGTGTTGGCAGGCCACAAAGTCTATGCATTTGTGCATCAGAAGGGAAAAGGAGAAACGTTGCCTACAAAGAAGCGCTCCGCTGAAAAGACGGCATTTCTTCACAGCTTCCAAATCACCCCAGTCATCTGTCGCCTCAAAAGCTTCGTGCTTGCCGTGCCAGCCAACGTAAGTCAATGACACACAGCTTCACTCATTCACTCTATCTCTCTTTCTCACCCTCTTTCTCTCTCACATACACGCACACACACACACACGTACACACACACACACGCGCGCGCACGTTCATTTCATATATCTTTCAATTTCTGCTCTCTGCAAATAAAATTTTTACGGATACAACTACTTACAAAAATTGGGATTAATGTATAATTTCTTTCTATGTTCATAATTAAATACATGTTTTAATGATTAGACAAACGTCTCAGAAACAGACTACGTACAAATTCTTTCTTCACAACTCCTGAAGCCATTTTCTGACAGGGGTGGTGGTGAAATCTTCATACAGCTAGAGGCTCCAATCGAAACAGGGGACCCGAAATGATAAGGTTGAGAAACTCTGCTATAGATTATGCCTAACCGAAAACGATCACAGCCACATCATCCAAGCAGACCGGGTGAAACCGGGTTTAGCTGCTAGAATATATATATATATATTTCATTTTTATTTTTATTGTGCATTCTCGCTATCGTTTGTATGTAATGAAATGTATATACATACATATATTACTGTCTGTATACTTATTCACATATTTCTGCTCGTGCTTAATATAGCATGAAAACGCATGAAAAGCCCACTCCAAGCTCACACACATACACACACGCTTATACGTATACACGTATACACACACTCATATATCAGTATGAGTTATTTGTTTGAGGGTGGGGCAAAGAGAGACAGATAGAGAGCGAGGGAGAGCGAGGGAGAGAGAGAGATGTGAGACGAGAGTGGTGAAATAACCTAGATTATATTTGTAAAATGACACAACACAACATTAATATAAATCAATTATATGGAGAATAGTCTAAATGAATGGCTTTGGAGCATGAATGAGGACAGCTTTAGGAGTGACAAGGGGAGTGGAGGATGGTTAGTTCATCGAGTGGATATTAGTTCATTTAGTGACGGTCATTTATTTGATTGGAGGACTGTTCATAGCCTGGGGGATGGTTCATTGAGAGGAAGTTGGTTCACTAAGAGAAGTCTGGCTCATGGAATGAAAGCTAGTTCACTGAATTCTCATAGAGTGTTCCTGCATTACATCTTACGACGACTAAATTATCTCCTCACTCTGAAATATGTCCTGAAAATTGGAATATGTCTTAAGGCTTAAGTATATCCAAAGACTAGCACATGTCTTAAAACTATGACTATGAGTGAAATAAATGTGCCCTAAGACTGGTGTATGTTTTGAAATCGAAGTATATCCTAAGAGTGAAGTAATCTCTAACTGAAACATGTTCTCACACTGAAAAATATTTAACTCATTAAACCAGCCATAACTGGCCTAGATATTTTACCTGTTTTCTGTTCAAACTAGTTAAAGATGGCTTCTCACACCAACTCTATAATGTCTTTCTAAAAAGAAGCAATCATATCATCAAAATTTCGAAACTATGAGTTGATGCACAATTAATTTAAAACAATGTGAATAAATAAGCATTACATTTGACAGAGTAATCTGACTGCTAAAGGTTTAAGATAGAAATATGTAGCGAAACTGAAGGATGTTTCTAGAGTCTAAGAAGGAAACTCACTCTTTGGTAGTAATATTAAAGATCTTTCGTCAGCATCCGCTACACACACGCACACACACACACACACACACACACACACACACACACACATACAAACACGCATACATGCACATGTACACACTTGAATGTATGTATGTTTGTATGAATGTCTGTATATTTATTTTTATTCTTTTATTCTTTTACTTGTTCCAGTCATTTGACTGCGGCCATGCTGGAGCACCGCCTTTAGTCGAGCAAATCGACCCCAAGACTTATTCTTTGTAAGCCTAGTACTTATTCTATTGGCCTCTTTTGCCGAACCGCTAAGTTACGGGGACTTAAGCACACCAGCATCGGTTGTCACGCGATGTTGGGGGACAAACACACAAACACATACGCACTCCCCGCCACTTCTCTGTGTGGCCACTGGTTTTAAATTGATGTTAATTAAATTAATATTCAATTTATCACCCTCAGTATATAAATATTAATTTAAATAATTATGTTCTCTAGCCGGCAACATATACTGCAGTGAATAATCCTCTGCAGAACTGTTTCCGGAATTTAGCACGCCAGAGCTGAGACATTTGATAATAACCCCGATCAGGTAAGGCACCTCTGTAACATTGCCATGCCAGGGACTTTTGGAAATTGTCCAAAGGCCCTGGCCTCGAATGTTCTTCGGTACACGCTGGCGAGTTAACTGTCATCGAAGCCCAGGATATCTCCTAGGGAGTCGTCACATTTAAACTCTGCTAACCCTCTCTAAAAGGACGAGGTCGAACCCCCGCCGTCGGCGTTGCCCGCTTGGGTGAGAAGTGCGAGTGCCTGACGATACTCTGCTTGCCAAGCTCCCAACTGCGGTCTACGCTTCATCCATGAGTCCAGTTCAGTAAACGAGCCGAATCGTGGAAACAACTGTCTGACGAACGGAGATCACACCTGCACACCGTCCAGGTAGAGCCAGAGGTGCCTCAGTCTCAGCGCATGCCTGCGCATTTTTAGCTACGGCATCCCTAGCCCACCTTTCAGCTGGCAGCAAGTAGAGCGCCTTACAAGAGGTCCCCTGCCCTCTCACAAAAAGCGGAAGATCATGCGTTCCAGCTTGGTCAGTCACGAATCGGGGCAAGGTACGATGGTCAGGCAATAGGTAATTACAGATGCGATGAACACACCTGCTACCTCCACCCTTCCTTTCAGGAATAGCTTCCGCTCAGACCAGGTTTGAGTTAGGAGAGTAACTCTGCTCGCCACCTCACTCCAATTCTTCTCTGTCTGGAGGTCTGGACCAAACCAGACCCCTAGCATTTTCACCGGTCCGTCCGTTTAGCCTGGATTGTCATGATGATGATGATGATGATGACGACAACGATGAAGACATTGATGATATTGATAATGATGGCCGTGATGGTTATAAAAGTGATGATAGTGTGATGGCGACGACGAATACGATGATGATGATGATAATGAGGATATGGATACTGCTACTACAGCTGCTGCTGATGATGATAGACATGATGACGATGATAATGATGACATCCATAATGATTACGGTAATGGTAATGACAGTAAGAAGATGATGAAGATGTTTGGCAGCATCGGCTTGCCCCTCCAGGTGCCGAGCTGCAAGCCGACTGATTTATCTCGGTTAATTTTTGCTCCTACCACCGCTTCGTAATCGCTGAGGGCTTCACCTACCCGCTGTAGGTCTTCGACCTGGGATAGATTTTTTCGTCACTCCCCGTAACTTAGCGGTTCGGCAAAAGTGACCGATAGAATAAGTACTAGGCTTACAAAGAATAAGTCCTGGGGTTGATTAGTTCGACTAAAGGCGATGCTCCAGCATGGTCGCAGTCAAATGACTGCAACATGTAAAAGAATAAAAGAATATATACGTAGGTATATATTGATGTAAGTACGTGTACACACACACTACACACACAGGATCTAGTTTTTTTCATTCGCAAGATATGCATTTTTAAAGACAGTAAAAAGTCTGAAAATCGACATCTCCACTATCACCTTCACCACCACCACCACCGCCACCGCCGCCGCCGCTGCTGCTACTACTACTACTACTACTACTACTGCTACTACTACTACTACTACTACTACTACTACTACTACGACTACTACTACTACTACTACTACTACTACTACTACTGCTGCTGCTGCTGCTACTACTACTACTACTACTGAATAATTTAATGCAGTTTTGAAGCTATTTAAAACTCCCGACCTTACTGGGACCATGATTTTTGGACGGATCATGTGATCGAACACCGTCGGCCGGATACTGTCATATTGAATAAGAAGGACAAATACTGTCAGATCGTTGATGTAGCCATACCAAATGACATGAATGTTGTGAGTAATGTGGTTGAAAAAATAACCAAGTACTCCGAATTAAAAATGGAAATGGCAAGACTGTTTGGAATGCGAGAGGGTAATGTAAAAGTGATACCAGTAGTGATCGGAGCGTTGGGCTCAATCCCATTGAAACTTCAAAAATTATTAAGGCAACTGGATATCCCATGCAAGATTGATGTCTTGCAAAAAGCAGCTTTATTGGACGCAGCGCACATCTTAAAGAAAGTATTAACTGTGTGAGGTCCTTGCTGTGACTTGACAGATCACTAAAAATTCCGGTGCATTTTTACCTACATTGTGTTACGAAGGAATAATAATAATAATAATAATAATAATAATAATAATAATAATAATAATAATAATAATAATGCAGTACGAGGCAGTGGCTCTTATGGCTTCTGATCTTAACTCATTGGAAGTGTTATCATGTACATTGTTTTGTCTTGGTATAAAAGATGGGCTACAGCAAATATTCTGCTTAATACCACAGATTTGCTTGTCAGTTGCTTAACCTTAACCAGTTGAGTATGTCCCTTAGTGGCTGACGATATGTGCATCTCTGATCATGAGCAGAAGTTCTGGGGGAGCATCATAGCCATATGTTGAGAGGAATTGTTTGGGGTTTGGGTAATTAACCTTTGGAAACATAGATGTTTTGTTCTTCATCCTTAAACAACTCTTATTTAGAAGCAGTCCCTAAAGTTAAAGATACTTGGGAATGATTAACAAAACATACAGACCAAAGTGCTAGAACTCACTTACCTTTCGGCCATCTTTGGAGGTGCAGTAGGTAATACGATTGGCGATTGCTTCTACTTGTGCTGCTACCCCCCATTTCGACGCTTCTCGAGTGCTTCCGTACAGAGAACCTTCAATTGGACCTTATTGTCACATGAATAAGAGTTACGTTTCTGTCTTGCATTACCTATCTCACAAGCTTTCCTTCCTCACTCTCCATAGGACACTACTCTAATATGGCATTGCGATCTTGAGCAGCCATTAGAACTTGTATGTCTTTTTAAATCCTATCCTGGACATCACGACTGTCACCTGCTGCCTGTACTCAGCTACAAAGGTGACAACGAACAATAAGTCAAGCTCATGGTCTATAGCCTCCACTGTGACTCGCATAATGCATCGATCCATGTATTGCAAATATATAGGTCGGTGTATGACTTACCAGTTTGGTCTGCTTCTTCACAGTGTCTTTAATTTAAAAACTCCAGATACAAGGTTCAGTAACTTTTCATTCCATACATCAACAAAAGCGTTTTATTCTGAGTGCACGAGGAAAACTGTTCTGTTTTTGGTGATGCAGAGACTGGTAAATTTTCTTTTCCCTCGCTCTTGCATAAAGCACTCCGGCGAAGATGTATTTGTCTTGGTTATAAATATCCGTCAAGCAGATCTCTTCTCACCCAGTTGATTCATGTTTGAAATTTTCCTGTTTTGAGTGCACTGGCGAATGAGAAACTGTTATATTTTCTTGATTTACACTGTTCCCACATTTTTTTTTCTAGTGGTTATTTTGTTAATTTGGCAAAGAATATCTTCATATATATATTGTTGTCGCTGTCTACCATATCGCTGTGAAAGTTCCAGTTAATACTAATGTTTCCGGTAAAAAAATTCAGTATTTCTTCTTGCGAAATGTTTGCACCAACTTGTGTAAATATTTTTTTCATTTACTGTCCATTAAAGCGTTTTTGCATTGGAATATTTCAGGGTGTTATTTTTGCATGAAGTTTATAAGTTTAGAGGTGAAAGGGAACATTTTCTTCGTAATCATTTTTTTCCAAATAAGAAAAATAAGGCAAATCATTTATTCCCAACATCTCTGTGTAGAAGTTCCACAATAAAATATATATTTTCCACACAATTGACGAAAATCCATGATAATGGAAGAATGAGATGAAAAACATCTGAATGACTCTAAGACGACGTCGACAACAACATACCGACAACAACAGTCATACCAACAACACCTTTAACAACAGCAACAACCATAATAAAAGTTACAAAAGCCACAAGAACAACAAAAGCCATTCTAATAACGCTATAAACACCAGTGCTATAAGCAACAACTTTAACTGCAGCGACAACAACAAGAATAAAACTATAACAGCAACAATAACAAGAAAGAAATACTATGTATATGATAGAATGTAAGCTTCTCGATTAGTTTCTCCTGTTACAATATTTTATATCCCATTCAATTGGTGCTCATCGTATTCTTGTTAAATCCAGTTAAATCGATCTATTCTGCAACTCTCGATGCAATAATCATATACCAGAAGCTGATTGATTTTGACCAAATTTTAGCAATTTGATCCTCAAGGTAGGATCTTGTATCGTCATTGATCAGTCAATCACTACTGTTGTTATTCAATTATTTTAAGTAGACACCTTCTTTAACACTGCCGATAGCTGTTATAAACATGAAGTTATATTACTAGTGTTAGGTAGCCTCTGTTCAACACTGATCAAGCAAATCTATACTAGGATCGATCCACAGATCCATGGTTCCGAATACACCATATATACTAGACGAAGATCATACTGCACATTCTGACGTGAAGTGATTAATTGTATGTGGACAGTGTGGTAGCCTGGGTATAGTCTTCCTCTTTATGTTTGTATACTCTGGAAGCGACTATAATGGAGACAGGCAAATTTAATACCAAGAACTGTCTTAAATTACTCTAAATCAGTAATGCTAGTAACAATAACAATTATATGGACGATTATTTTTTCTATATATTTTAAAGTCTACTTATGGATTGAAATATCCACTTTTACAGGGTAGGTTGACTATGAAGGAGTGTTGCTAGAGCTGTGGAATCTTGCTTGCATTAATTTCAACATTTCTTATTGATAACTGCATTGTTTCTTTTTAGGTAAATGGCATCTGACAGTTCAATGAAGACTTCAAAAGTTACTAGTATCGACTTATCTTGAAAATCGACAAAATTTGGCATCGCGGTATTATCAAGTAGCTGTAAGAAAAGAGTTTAAGCCCCAAGGGCATTCATGCTGACCTGGTTGCTATATTAGTGGGTGACACTATAGCTTTATTACCAGTATAAAAGTTGGCAGCTGAATTTAGGAGAGGAACAGAGTCTTGAAAATAAAACGTCCTGAAACTACCACCACCGAGAAAAACACTGACCATGTTTACCACATAGTGATGGATGACAAGCGATTGACTATAAATCGAATGGCCAATGCTATAATGGCCAATGAATTACGCGCATGCGCAAGATTATTGCTATACTTTTGGCTAGATATATCCGTATAATAAATTTGCTAAAATGAAAGCGGTCTTAATTCAAAATTAAAGGAATAGCAGCAATAAAACAAATAATGAAAAAGTTCATTATTTAGTTTAGCAAATGTTGGCGCTGACGTATTGTGTGCAAGTGCCAAATACACCAATTTGTTCTTGGTAATTCTCAGTGTCGTTTGCGCTGCCGTCACGTGTGATATGTATATCTCTCGCTCTGCGTGATTACTGTTTTAACTGTGTACATTTTGTTAGATCATGAATAGGAGAGGCTGTGTCAATCACCCAGACAACTTTTGTTATGTCTGTGGAAAATTTGCTCCGCGTGACCAGCAGAAGAACATTGTTTCCAAATTAAAAACTGCCTACAAATATTTTTGTGGGAGTGTAAAGTTGGGGACCAAGACAAGAGGTGGACATCTCATATATGCTGCACTGTGTGTTACCCGGGGATTACACAGTGGCTGAATGGAAAACGGAAGAGAATGCCTTTTGCTGTACCAGTGGTATGCTTTTGCATGACTAATATTAGTGATTTCTCAAAGAAAATCAAAGCAAAAATTGTGTATGCAGATTGTAAATCGGCTCTAAAACCGTTCCCACATGATTTCGAGAACCCTGTTCGATTTCCCTCCTCTGATGATTCACTTGAAGACCTTGACACATCGCACGATGAACCCCTGATTCTTCTATCGACGAAGAGTACATAGTTGATTCTAAGGAAAATGAGCCACGCTTGTTTAATCAGGAAAATTTGAACGATTTACTAAGAGGCCTAGCATTGTCAAAGGAGAAGGCAAACGTTTTGGGATCCAGAATACAGCAACGGGATCTCTTACAGCAAGGTACGAAAATTTCCATTTTCCGTTCTCGCAATGAAGGCTGTCTGTTTCAAGCAAGAAAATAATGCTTGTTTCTGTACTGACGTTAATGCACTCATGCGAAAACTAGGACACGTGCATGTAGCTAAAGAATGGAGATTGTTTATGGACTCGAGTAAAGTTAGCCTCAAAGGTCTGCAGCTGGGATATACTAAAAATATGTGTTTTTTGTGTGTTTGGAATAGTCGCGATGACAGCAATCATTACACCGTAAAAGACTGGCCTAAAAGAGATGAACGCATAGTTTGTCGGTACAATGTGCAGCATATGCCACTGGTAGACCCGCAAAAGATCTTCCTTCCACCCCTTCACATCAAACTCGGCCTTATGAAAAACTTCGTAAAAGCAATGACACATGATAGTTGTGGCTTCCAGTATCTAAAAGAAAAATTTGGTGCAGAGAAAAGTGATGCAAAACTGGAAACAGGCATTTTCATTGGACCCGAGATCAGAGAATTGATGTCTGATAGCAAATTAAGAGGTGAAATGAATCCAGTTGAGCTAACGGCATGGAATTCATTCGTGTTAGTTGTACAGAACTTTCTTGGAAATCATAGAGCTGAAAACTATGCTGATTTAATAAACAACATACTAACAGCGCATGGACGAATGGAATGCCGAATGACCCTTGAAATGCACTTCTCATCTCGATTTTTTTCCAACGGATCTTGGTGCCATTAGTGATGAGGATGGTGAAAGGTTCCACTAAGACATATCTGAGATGGAAATGCGGTATCAAGGCCGGCTCAATCCACACATGATGGGTGACTACTTCTGGTTCCTACAACGGGAAACCAGCACTACGCATATATAAAAAATATCAAAAATAAAGTGAGCATTCCCTTAACATAAATATACTAAGTACCATTATATTATAATACTATTTACCTTGAACATAAACATACTATGTACAGTACTAATATTCTATTATGATAATTATTTACCTTGAACTTAACTATTCCTGATACTAATACAGTGAAATGAAATGTTTTGCTCAAGATCACGTTACGCTATCCAATCTGGAATTCGAAACCATTCACTGTATGAATATAAAATTATACGCATAACTCAAAATCCCGACGCGCTACAGTAATTTAGAGTTCAGATTCGGAATCAGCGTACTCGATTTAGTTTAGTACAGCATCATTTGTCTGGGAAGAAGACACAATAATTTTTTTTTTTTTTTTTGCCCAGTGAATGGTTTCGAATTCCAAATTGGACAGCGTAACTTGATCTTGAGCAAAACATTTCATTTCACTTTGTTACAATCTACTCAACTGAAATAAACAGCAGCAGCAGCTGGGAGTTAACCTTGCGACTGACAGGTATTGTTCTCTCGGTCGCTTATACACCATAAAAACTGAGATGACAGATCAAGGACAAGTTTAACATAAAATACGCAGTTTAATACATGTTTCTCATCCAATATCAGAGAATTAGTCAGATATATTACTTGTTGGGCTTGTAATTTCGGATCTTTCTGATTTGACGGCAACACTTTTCATTTATGTTTTATGTAGTGTTTTTGGTACCGAAACACTTTCAAACTTCGTATACTTGTATATTTTGTGTTATAGAACAGATAAAAATTTTTGTATTCGAAATTATTTCATGTAAAAAATTGTCGTATTTCGGTAATTTCAACCAATTACTGACGTCTATTGAGGTGAAAACAATTATTGCCGTGGAATGTAAACAACATGTTCTAACGGTGTCATGGGATCTGTTCCCTTGAATAAAATTAGTCCCGTAGTTTGTCAACAACAACTATCCGTCGTACTGTTATTTATGACATCGTTCGTGCGTTTGTACTGGTTTTAGTTTTAGGGTTTTAGGGTTAGGGTTCGGGTTTTAGAGTTAGGGTTAGTTTTGGGGTTACGGTTAGGGTTATGATTATTTTTGCCATAACCTCACTCATAAACTTAACCCTAACCCTAAAATCCTATAACTCATAACCATAACCCTAACCCTAACCCCAACTCTAACCCTAAAACCCTAACCCTAACTCTAAAACCGGAACCCTAACCCTAAGACCCTGATCCCTTACTAGGGAATAATGATATAATTAAACAGGGAATAACACTCTTGACACCGGCAAAAATTATTGTTTACAAAAACAGCAGTAACTGTATTCAGCTGAATAGACGTCAGTGATTGGTTGAAATTACAGAAATACGACAACTTTAACATGAAATAACTTGCGATGTACAAATTTTTGTTAAGAAGGTTAAGAGAAAAAGATGTTTTATATGACACATTCTACCAGTATCCCAAGTTTGAAAGTATTTCGTTAAGAAAACAAGTGGTGCCCGTCATATCAGAAAGATCCATAATTTCTTCCCCGTTTTACAACTGTGTAAGTACATTTATTCACGCCAGGCTCCATCCTTATATCTTTTGAGAACATCCTAACAACGATAAGGTTTATCATTATACTGTTCATATTCTTGGCATATTCAAATTCATTTTCGGATCTTCTACGAAGAAGCAATGTGTTAATTTGGTGTTTCTGTCTTCCCGTGAGCCAGTCGTATACCTGCTTTTCTAAACAAAAAACAACTTGAAATATAAATAGCATAATAAAGAGATAATTTCGCTTGAAGGACGCCTGTCACGTATCCTATCACTGTGATTAGAACTACCTCCCGTATTTTTCTCCAAAATGGTGGCCCAGGACGAAGACAAGTTTTCTATGGTCTTAGTAATGTATGGATGCGTATTCCTATGCAAGTGTATGTATGAATATGTGTATGCATGAATGCATGCATATATAAAATCCTATATGTGTAAATAAATACTATATTAATATATATGTGTGTTATCAGTATCAGTAATCTAGGAATAGCTCCGTACCATGATCTCATGTTGGTATTTAGGTAGATAGTAATTCATGGACTATAACGTACGACTGCCATTAAATTTGCACTTAAGTACTTTAAGGACGAAACGCAACAATAACAAAACACCAAAGCAAGACGAACAACGGTACTAACAATACAACTATGAAGTGTCAAAATACCCCCTCCCCCCGCCACCATAACCACCACCAAGTCAATTCAGTGAAGCAAAACATCAATAAATGATACACAAGTGCCTTGAATGACATTGGTATGTTGTACTAATCAACCGGCTCCCTCACTTCATGCGTGTATGCATATATATTGTGTGTGTGTATGCTTTATTATAGGTATGTGTGTAAATGCTTATTGCTGTCAGTCAGTCTGACTCTCTGTCTGTTTGTTTGTCTGTTTGTCTGTCTGCCTGTCTCTCTTTCTCTCTCTCCCCCTCTCTCTCTATATGTAATTGTATGTATGCTTGATTATATGTATATGTGTATATATTCTTTTGTGTTTGTGTGTGTGTGTGTGTGCGCGGGTATGTGTGTGTGTGTATCTTTTATTTTCCACTTGTTTTAGTCATTAGACTGTGGCCAAATTGGAGCGCCACCTTGAAGAATTTTTAGTGGAATGAATCGACCCCAGTACTTTTTTTTAAAGCCCGGTATTTATTCTGCCGACCTCATTTGCCAAACCGCTAATTTATAGGGACGTAAATACACTAACACTGGTTGTCAAGTGGTGGTGGGGGACAAACACAGACACAAAGACATGTGCACATCCCCCCAACACATATATGACGGTCTTCTTTCAGTTTCCGTCACCAGATCTACTTACAAGGCTTTGGCCGGCCGAGGCTATACTGTAGAAAGGTACAGCGCCAGATATATTTTAAACAATGCATCAAGCCACCCAGTGAAGTTAAATGAGTTTTCTAATAAAGTAAGAGTAAAATACATGCCCCAAAATACAACTCCTTTGCTCTTGTCAATAGATCAAGATGTGATAGCTAACTTCAAGAAATAACGTCTAAGACCTTTGAATTAACTGATGAAAGCAGTTGACAGAGAGGATAAATCTACTGTTAGAAACTTCTGGAAGAAGTTCAGCATAATGAATGTTGTGGATAACGTAGTTGTGTCATGGGATGAAGTGAAGATCCCTGGTTAGTGCTTGGAAAAATATATGGCCAGGCTGTATCCATGACTATACATGTTTTCCACAAGCAGAAAGTCTACATCCATTTCGGAAAGATACTGCGACATTTGTAACTGATGTAAGTGTGTGAGCTGCTAGTGTTACATAGTGAAAGTCTATATGATAAGGAGCTGAAACTATTAGAACTAGAGCAAGCTGAGAATACAGAAATTTCACCAAAATCTACTGCAAAGAATATTACTAAAGGAGGTGTGCAAGATTTTATTGATAACAACCCGAATCGTGAACCTAGCATAACAATTACCAGAGAAGTTTACAATGAGCTCAGTTCCTACACTGAACAGTATAAAACTGCAAAATAAACATCAAATGATTTTAGATAGGTTCTTCTCCCTTCAAGTAGATGATGATGATAATCAGCTACAAAATTGAAGATAGTGTCTCTCGTCCTCTCAGTAACTCTCATTCCGTGCCCCTACCCATAGTAATTAATATCTTTTGTGGTAAGAAAATATCTCATTACGATTCTTATTTATTCCCTCATGTATTTTATCTTCACATGTTTTTTTTTTTTTTGGTATACTTATTGTACTGCGTATGTATAGAAATTGTTATTTTTATGTCTAAAAGTAGTTCTGTTGCTTGTGTTTTGTTGTTCTTCGGAAAAAAAAATCCATCGAAATGATTTGTCATTTTATATGAAAAACTGATAAGAAAATTATAATTTCGCGTTTCAGAACTTCCCGCTGTAAGAATTCCAGGAATACGTTACTCTCGTAAGTAATGTGTGCGTGCGTGTGTGCGTGCGTGTGTGTGTGTGTGTGTGTGTGTGTGTGTGTGTGTGTGTGTGTGTGTGTAAATTCCCATCTATATCTACACACACATATGCATATGTATGTATGTATGTATGTATGTATGCCTGCATTTATGTATGTATTGTTGAGTGATGAAAGCGTAGGGTGTTGTTTAGCTTTCTTTTAACGTTGTACGCTGAAATATGTCTTGGTATGTCACTGAAGGCATGTAGCATCGGAAATGAAGTCATTATACCCTTTACGTGACTTCGAAGAGTATTCAGAGCAATGACGTACAACAGTGCTTCTCAAAGTGGGTGGTACCGTCCCCTGGGGCAAGGTGGGGAATTTTATATGTATACTGGCGACAAAGGGGACGACAGTGGGAGATAGATTCACCAGTGTAGTTTTTCAGTCTTTGACTCCTATTTAAATATGAACTATAAAAAGAAAACAAAAATAAAGATATCTAATGTAATATTTTGGTAATCTGCTTGTTAGCCGCAATTGCAATAACAATAATAAAAATAATAACGATAACATTTGCAATAATAATTGACTTAGGAATGTGAATAAGTAAATATACAAAACTGAATGTATAACATCTATCTTTGTAGTACTCTCTTGCAGTAGGATGGTGCAATAATATGTAGCCACTTGCGTCAAACTCGTTTCCGGAACTAAATTATTTCAACCTCATATTACGTGCATGCACATGAAAAAAAAACAGAGGAATAGGATATTGAATCTTAGCAAGGGGGCGTTGTAAAATTGTTAGTAAAAGAAAAGAGAGCGAGTGTAGAAAAAAGTTTGGGAAGCATTGGAGTACAAGAGCAATTGGATTCAACAAATGTGAATGACTTCTTAATACAAATACTGCTGACTTCTAATACGTTGTCATATAAATTCTTTCGCTCCCTTTTTTAACCATTTAATTTAATCCTTAATTTTTATCAACAGTTTTAACAAGCCAGCCAATGATATTATCTCATTCATTGTTCACGATTTCTTGTCAATATTCTTTGTCAATGCCTTGATAGTAGAAATCATATAGTCTTAACTGGAAGGTGCTATATCAGGAGAATACGGTGAGCCTCTCGAATAGCACTTTTGGTGAAATTTTCTATGTTGAAAAAGCATATCGTATCGCCTGACAGGTCGTTTTTTGTTGGATTACCTCGTTGAGCGGGTGTATTTGATGAACGCAAAGGTCTGTTTTGACCGTGTGGTTGTTTTAAAACATTTCGGATTGGATTAGCCTTCCCCAAACACACCAAATGCAGTTTATTGGCTTGCGTGGTTGCAGCTCTGGCTTGAGTCGAGTTGCTGTTGGCTTGTCGGGAAGTTGACAGTGGTGGTCAGTACCTTTCTAGTTTTGATGTCCAAGCTGCGCATTTCATCGAGTGTCCAGTCCAATATCCTAAACGTTGGCACTAGCACTGGTACTGCAAAAGCACTGTGAGACATGGTCTTGTTAAATACAAACAGCTGAGTCACGTATTTTCCGGAATCTACAGATGTACTCCTGTATTATCTTGGCAACATTCTTATCGATTTCAATGTATGTATGTATGTATGTATGTATGTATGTATGTATGTATGTATGTATGTATGTATGCTTATATATATATATGCATATATGCATGTATACGTGTGTGTGTGTGTGTACATATACACATACGTATACATACATACACACACACACACACACACACACATATATATATATATACACGTTTTGTGGTCGACATCTTCAATCAAGACGTTACAACCATATCTGATTCTTCAAATGCTTCAATTCTGTGTATATACATATATCCGTCTACGCAGGCTCTGCAGTGACAACCATGACTTTGAGACTTAGTCTCAACTCTTGGCTCGCCATTTCACCCTACGTCGATATCCCCTCACCACTATCCACACCGCCCTTGCTAGAGCACGTTCCGTGGACAGTGCATCTGCTCTCTCTCCCCGCCCCCGCCCCGCTGTCACCCGTCTCCCGTTTACCATCAACTACCACCCCACCATCCTACCTCTCCAACGCACCATTCTCCAAGCCTTCCGACGACTCCAGTCCGACCCCTCCACTTCGCACATCTTCCCTAACCGATTCCTCCCCTTCTTCAAACGAGCCCACAACCTACGAGACCTCTTGGTCCTCAGCTTCTGCCCCAACCCAGCCTCCCAACCCGGCTCGTTCTCCTGCTTCCGCCCACGTTGCCGCACTTACCCTTACCTCTCCAACACCACCCTCCTCACAGGCACCCATCATCGAACCTATCATATCCCTGACTCCTTCACCTGCACTTCTAGCAACGTCATCTACTGCATCTCCTGCTCTCTCTGTCCTTCTCTATATATCAGTTAAATGGGACGCCGCTTAGCTGACCAGTTCGCGGAACACCTCCGAGACATCAGACTCGGCAATGACACCCAGGTCTCACGTCATTTCCGCTCTACCGGTCACTCTTTACAACACCTGCGTGAGTTCGGATTGTTTTTGCACAGGGGCCGTCCGGACTCCCGTCTTCGCTGTGAGCAGGGATTAATCTTCTCTCTTCGCTCCTTTGCGCCACATGGGCTCAGCTTTCCTCCCCTCTACATCTAACCCACCTCCTCTCTTCCTCTCACACCTACTTCCTCCCACCCACCTCTCCTCTCTTGCTCTGGCACCTACTTCCTCTCTTCACTCCTACCCACCTTTTCCCTTCCACCCTCTCCCTTCATCGTCACCCTCCCTCGTTACCCCACACCTACATATTTCAACCCTACCATCCCTATACATCCCACCTCACCCTTGCTTTCCCCACTCTCGCCTCTCCCACACTCGAACACCACCACACCACACCACCACACCACATACCACACCACATCACACCACCATACCACACCACATCACACCACCCCGTACACACAAGCACTCATCATTTCCCAGCACCCACACCAGCGCACACACTAGTACTGACCACTTCCCAGCATCTACACCATCATGCACACACTTACACATGCACACACACACACGTCAAGGTCACCAGTCCCCTTCCACACGCACATTCACGCTCTCATATACACACGCACGCGCACATTCATTTTGGGATCACCACTGCTTTATTATTTCCCCTTCTTCCTAGCTGTCCTGTGTGACCCCTCAGTCCGGCATTCGCCATGATAGATCGCTAGCCACTAAATCTTTTTTCTATTTTCTCTCCCTGTTTATTTCTGTGTTTCTTTCTGTCGAAGAGCATAGGTTCGAAACGTAAAAGACTATCTCACTTCCTGAGCGTTAAACTAATTAATACATCTGTTTACTGTTTACACACCGGTCTTCGTCTTTTGGATTTTTGTAAATTCTCACTATATATATATTTACTCCATTGCTGACATTTATCAATGATTTCTCTCATTGAATTTGATAAAGTGGTTTTTAAGTGAATGCGGATGTGCTAATGTTGTTTGTTGGCCAGCCAAATCAATGTCATTTTCTATAAATAATGAAACTATCGGCATTTTTGACAACAAGGGTATACTAGTAGAAATATATTACAACAACAACAGCAATAACAAGACCACCAAGATTACCATCATCATCAGAAACAAAATCATCAACTACGCCAGCACCACTGTCAAGTAGAATATTATCAATAACGCCATCACCGCTATCGTCGTCATCAGCAACAATAACAGCTCCACCCCCACCACCACACCATGTCATCGATTACCATACTTGTAACTACTACAATAATAACAACAGGACTGCTGTCCACAATTACCACCATCACAACCATAGACAACAAAACAACAACAAAAACTAAAGCAATCATAAATGAAATTTATCATCATATTTCATAATCCTACGAAGTTTGATAACCTGAAACTAAATAACAGATGTGGTCAGTTCAAATTATATTATGATGCAGATAGGTCACATAACGTCATTATATTTGATAAAGTGGTGTTAAGTGCATGCGGATGTGTTGATGTTTGTTGGTCAGCTATAATTGATAAAAATCTATGATCAAACTAGCTCAGACTATTTTGTCCTTTTATCTACAGAAACTATATTGTCCAATGTGTCCAACTTCTTTTTTTGTTTTTAGAAGATAGTAGAGAGTAATTTTAAGAAATTTGGTTGTTATTTCCAGCAAATCGAGAGATCATATAAAATTGTGTGCGCGTTGTTTGTGAATGTATGTTAATAACTGTGTATGGAGAGAGTTCGTGAAGAGTGTGAATGTATGTGTGTGTGTGTACGTTTTTGTGTGTAATATGTGTATATCTGTGCAAACATTTGTTTGTGTGTGTGTGTGTGTTTGCGTGCTCACGTGCGTGTATGTACATGTATGTATATATGTGTACATGTGCATAGAGTGCCGTTTAAGAGTATTGAAATCAAACTAACATTAAAGTAATTTCTTGATTAATCTCAATATTATTTGAACAGGAAGTTATATGAAACATGTTACTTCCGCTAGTCATTTTGCTGAGTGGTCCTTTAAAACTAGGGTAAATCTACTAGCAAATTCTTGCGAATCTATTTACACCGAGTTGAAATATGTAAATATTGCATTTCCTCGCACTTGTAGGTTACACCCCACCACAAACACATGTATACATGACGGGGAAGTAGTGGAGGGAAGGGTACTATACTTTGCTGAGGAAGCCATATAGAAGGACAGAACTATGTTCAGGAGTTGTCCTGCCTATTTACTGCGAAAATATAGTAATAACAGCAGACCTCGACTGTAATTTCTTCAAACAGGTCCTGAGTTGTGGCCCTGCCCTTCCTTCCTCTGACAAAACCATTAAAGATATATAACTCCCTCTCCTCTCTCCCTATATATGTATATATATATATATATATATATATATATATATATGTATACCCACACACATGTATATATAAACATATATGTATGTATGTATGTATGCTCAACAGGTCAATGGGTGTCACCTCATTTAGTGAAGAAATATAAATAACTGAAATATGAAACAAATATGCGGAAAGAAATTTCTTTCTCTCTCCCCACTCTCTCTTTCAATCTCTCGCTCTCTCTATCTCTATCCATCTGTCTGTCTGTTTGTCTGTCTGTCTCTCTCCGTATATATATATATATATATATATATATATATATATATATTTGAAGTTAAGCAACAAAAATACAATAGGTTATAGCAGTACGTACCTTTCGTACAAGCTCCATTTATCCATGTAGTGAGAACACTACAGAAAATACAATGAAAATGTACTCCTCAGCTGCATAATGGAATTTCATTTTAGAAAGTCATTTTGAGGATGTTTGCAAAAAACAAGAGTAAGAGAAGAAAACATATCTCGACTATGCTGCTGTTTCACAGACAAGTGAATCAAACAAGAATTTAAAATCTAATTGGAGGGATAGTAGTAATTTCAAATTTAGAGGAAGGCAGGTTAAGTAGTGGTGGACAGCAGGTTAGGGGTAAATCAAGCATGAGAGAGAGAGAGAGAGAAAAAAAAAAAAAGGAAATGGAAGGGCAATACCCTAAGGAGTGGTAAGAATTTGGAAAACATTTAAGGTAAGAGAATTAAGGTCAAGGTATTAAAGAAATATATCTATTCTACAGTATAAATAGAATAATACAATGAAGCACTGAACTACTAAGTTCAAAACTATAGGGAACAATAATAATTAGAACAAGATAAACATATCCAGTTAAAATAAGATATAAATTAATGTGGGGTGGTATTATTTATGGGTAAAACTATGATATTAATGGCCAAAATCCAAACAGAAAGAAAGGGGGGAAGAGGGAAGAGGAAAAAAAGGAGAGGAATAGAGTTAGAAAAACAGGACTAAATTAAGAGAAATAAAGCTAAGGTTTTCGAAAAAGACTCAGAATAACTTAGAGAAAATGTAGGACTACTATCAGTGGGTTGGGAAAGGTTAAAATGTATTCTAAGTATATATTAAAAGTCATACCTTAAATAAAATAGTTATTAGTCAGGGAAATGAGAGAAACTAAATTAGCAAGATTTACTTTTTAAAAAATATTTGCTTTTTAAAATATTTAAAGGTGCGGGAGTAACAATGCACACATAGAACCCTAAGGTCAGATCTACTGTTAATTAGATTAGGGTTATCCTTAAGTTTAAAAATTTCGTAAATTTCCATAGAGCACAGTCCACAGCCATATCTACTATTTCTATAAGGTTGTGCTCTCCTGATGATTTCCCATTTAAGATTAAAATCAATACTATTTTCCTTTAATTCCCAAATTTTATTAGATAATGATGTGCTATTGGCTTTATGTTTAAGTCTAAATGAAGAAAAATGGTTATATAATCGTTGTTTAAGGTTGATTGTGCAACCAATATAAATGTAATTATTAGTTGGAGTAGTTACTGTACATTTATAGACTACATTACGGGTTAAACAACGGCCAGATACCGGACAGTGGGCTTTAATTCTACAATTACAATTAAGGGGCTTATTAGCTATATATATATTGCTATGTTGATTATTGATACAAGTATCTAAATTATTTACATCAATATTGCTGGTTGTATTATTAGATATGCAATTGATATTGTTTGAGCTAGGAAGATTTATCTCATCAACTATGTTAGCAGTTGAAGTATTAATATGTTCATTAACATGTGCATGATTATTGGTTGCGTTGGTGTTATTAATTGTTTGGTAGTTATTTGTATTGTTATCAATAATAAGACAATTATTATTTTCAAGGGTCCTAGCTAGTTCGATGTTCTTTCTATTTAACTTATTGATAATAGATCCTTTATTGGGGAGAGTAGAGTATGAGATACGGATTGTGTGTTGAGAGAAGATTTTATAATATCTATGGTTAGGGTCGAAATTTTTTTGTAAGATATCCATAAACTTCTTATAGATGTTTGTAGATACTGCATAGTTGTAAGGGATGTTAAGCCATATAGAATTTTTTCTTCTAAATTTGTAATATGAAGGGGGTTTGTGGATATCATAAGTATTTCGGGTTATATTATTGTTTCTATTATCATTGGTAGTTGTCTTATTAGGATCTATTTTGTTATGTAAAATAATTTTCCTATTTTTATTTTTATGGTCCTTATTATAATTTCTTAAGCTAGGTATTTTATTGGTGTTAATATGGTTGTGTAGGCATTTATCAGGTTGTATTACATTTTTATTCCTCTTGTTTGAGCAGGATAGGTTATTATTAGTAGGTCTTTTCTTATCATTATTTACGTTAATTAAATTTTTATTATTGGTAACATTATTTAGGATAATTAGATTATCATTATTAGTATTATTATCATTATTGTTACTATCACATTTAATAGATTTAGGAATAAGGAAAGAAATTTTTTGGTCATAGCCCGCTCTCGATAAAGCTTCATTATAGTAATGAGAATTTGATTTAAAGATGTCATGGTTTGAGGACAGTTTAGTTAATCTATCGGAAATGTTTTTACAATAGATTTTAAAATATTTGGTGGGTGATTCGATGATCTATTTACATATTTAGTAATTTCATTTTCTTTTCTATAGGGATAGTGTAATTTAGAGCTAATATTAAGAGTGGTATCAAGAAAGTTAACGATTTTAGTGCCATATTCAAAAGTAATGCTAAGGTTAAAGTTTTTAAAGAATTTTCTAATATTCTTTCTCATTCTCTCTATGGTTGACTTATTGTTGGTGGGTATGATAAATAACGCATCATCCCTATAAAGGCCTCCGTGGAGTTCAGGAATTTCCCTATTTAGGCAATATAGAGGATATGCTCCAACCAAATTTGTTATTTCAGCCGAATCACTCGATCCCATTGGGATATCAAAGTTCTCAGGGGTGTCAGATCTGGTCCAGAGCTTATCTTCGAATTCGATTATGGTTTTTCTAGCTAAAAGTATCATGTCAATTTTTCTCTAGTAATTAGGGATCTATTTTTAGCAAATATGAGAGCTTTGTTAAGGAGTATAGGAGAAATGCTAGAATAGTAATTGTTGATATCGAATTGGATAAAGGAAAAATTATTATTGTTGTCAATAGAGTTAAACCAATTAAGAGCTTCATCAGTATTAATCCATAATTTAAGAGTAAGGTTAGGAATAATAAACGGTATAATATAATTTAAAATAAGCTTACTTAATCTACCGATATCAGATCTAGTTGGGCAAATGAGTCTAACAGTAGGATTTACGTGAAAGTTTTTCTTATGGTCTTTTAGATTAATTTTTGGTTCACAGGGTACAACAGGTTCGGTTCTATCAGTTAGATTATATTCTGTCATATTTTTTTTGATTTTTAAATTAATGTCTGATAATGTTTTTTTAGAAGTTATTTTATATTTGCTGTTAAGTTCCTTTATAATAAGTTTTTTGTAGGTAGTATAATCCATTCTATATAAATTTCCGGTTTTATCCGCCGGGACCAAAATACCTGGTTTGCTTTGTATAGATTTGATAAAATCTTTCAGTTTCCGTAGGTGCGGGTTTTTTCTTAGAGGGTGCTTCTTAACATATATATATATATATATATATATATATATATATATATATATATATATATATATATATATATATACATATATATATATATATATATATATATATATATATATATATATATATATATATATATATATATATATATATATATATATATATATATATACCTATATATGTATATATATATATATATATATATATATATATATATATATATATATATACACACACACACACACACACACACACACAGGGTGTCCTCCTTCCAAAATACAAACACACTTTTACGGTTGATAACTCAATTTTCATTTCTTTTTATATTTAACTCATTGAAAATATTGAAAGGACCCAGGCTAAGTTTTGAATTGAGGCAAAATGCGGTGCACGAAGTTTGAAAATGCAATCGTAAATCAAGCGCCCCATCCTATTTTGAAATGCCGTCAGAGGAAAAATTACATAAAATAACATTTCCATGTTCCCAATGAAGATAATCCGATTCGAAGAGCGGAGTTTTACGACTGGAACTTGGAAAGTGATATAAAAAATGTATACTTTCTAACAAAGACTGTTTGTAGTAATGAAACATCATTTAAATTAAATGACTCAATTAATTTCCACAATTGCGACAAGTAGGGACATGGGGGTCCGCTTATTATGGAGGAGCATCATGTTAATTTACTACGAGTGACAGTATGGTTTGGTTTATCACCAAAGACATTAAACGGACCAACTTTTTTTGACAGGATTGTGAGTGGTCCTATTTACCTGGGCTTTCTGCGACAATCTGTCATGCCATACATTCAAGAGGACTTCGAAAACGTGGAGTTTTATGTCCAGGATGATGGAGCACCCTCACACTACCATGATGATGTAAGGGTCTACTTTGGTAAGATTTTGTCAAACAGGTGGATCGGACAAAGAGTTTCAGCAGAATACCCCCTGCTCTCGCCAGAACTCACACCACTAGATTTATTTTATGGGGATATTTAAAAGATAAAGTTTACAATACAAAACCCGCTACAGTCAACGAATTGAGGACAGCTATTGACCGAGAATGCGCACAAATACCGAACGAAACAACAGTATCACCGCCAAGCAGTGATTAGGCGTACGCGAACTTTAGATTAGTTAAAATATATCTGACATATTTCAACCTCTAAAGGCAAATTCACGGCAGTTACAGCAGAGAAAAGTTATCTCTTATGGTAAAAGGTGTAAAAACAGCTGCCACGAGACGGAAAAGACAACTGTTTTGCATACATTCCTTTTACTCTGTCTTTCTCGCTAGCAGTCACAGAAATGAAACTACTATAATACAGAATGAACTGGAGATCTACAAGCAAGCTGTGTACACAAACAATTCGACGAAGTTTTATATTTCATATATATTCTTTTCTACTCTAGGCACAAAGTACGAAATTTTGTGGGAGGGGGCCAATCGATTA